>NC_048926.1:1941049-1994560 GCF_011077185.1 Oxyura jamaicensis | reverse complement strand
CCTCCTCCTCCTCCTCCTCCTCCTCGTCGTCCTTCCTCAGCCTCCTCCTCCTCCTCCTCCCCGCCTGCTGGTGCCATCCATCGCTGGCCCCTCGCCGTTGAGTGGGGCACCCCCTGGCCGCTGCTGCCCCGCGGCGAGGCCCCGAGGACAACACAAGGGAGGGTTTGGGTGTCCAGCGAGCTTTCTGCTTTCTTTTGGGCGGGTGGGCGTCCGCCAGGTCGGAGGTGACGGGAGCCCCGTGGAGGATATCGAAGGAGCCGGGACCGGGGTCGCCACCTGCATCGTAATCTCGCCCTCCGTGCAGAAGAGGAAAGGGTAAAGGGTCGTGGTAATCCACACAACCACTTCTGGGCTTGGAGGAACCACCACCAGGAGCCTCCGACCCTGCCCAGGTAGGTACCTGCAGCTCTGGGCCGTGAGGGCTCAGCCCTGGGGGCTGAGATCCCAACAGGGTGACCCGTGCTTGGAAAGGAGGACGCTGAACCAGCAGCGTCCTGGTCACCCACGAGCTCTCCAGGCTCAGGGTTGGCTGCTTCACGCCGGTATTCTGTAGTTACCTCCTCTCCTAAACGTAAAACATAGAAAGGAAGAACCGCACCCAGGTGCTGGAGCAGTGCACGAGCCTTTTTTGCCTCCTGGGAGACCGGGCGATGCGAAATGGCCAGAATTGGCGTTGTAATCCAAAATTACCCCCAGGATTTTCCAGGTGGCGTGAGGCACTTTGCTTCCAGTCAAAGGTGCGTTGGTGGACGTGATTCATTTGCCCGTGGTTAAGCGCCTGAACGTGTCTGGTCCGAGTTGTTCTCCGCCGTGTGGAAGGACGAGACACCTCCAGAACGGGATTCATCTCACCCCGAGGTGTTCCCCCTCACAGGGCAGGTGGATGCTGCTCAGGGGTTCGGATTCCTATATTCTTGTTTCAGATGTCTGAATTTAAGTGAGGTGTATTTTGCACGACGCTTGCCAGACCTTGGCTTCTGGTCTTTTTTGCCTCGATCTTTCCCTTTTTAAACGTGACCCTGCCTGGGCTTTTATTGGAGGCAGAAATCCTGAACTTCGCGTCCCCCGGGTGGGAGGCGTTGCAGAACTGCAACTGCGGGGAAACGTTTGCGGCTCATCCTCCTGCAGGCACGGAAGGCTGGCTTAAAACCCGCCCGTTAATTCAGTTCCAGTGGCTCCGAGCAATGGTGACCCCGCCTTCCTCCTCTACCCTGCGCCAACGTTTAATTGCTCCCGCTCCGGGGAGATGCTATCTCATTTCAAGGTTGAACTTCGGCTTCCAGCCGTGGGATATTGCCGTGCCCTTGTCGGAAAGGCGAGCGGTCCCCTTCCCAGTTCCCCGTGTGCGCCGATCGGATCACCTCTTGACCTACTTCTCGGGAGGCTGAATTACTTTGGCTGCTGGAACCTTGTGCTGAGAGGCTCCTGCTCCATCTCGGGAGGTTTCTGCGGCCGCGCAGGGAGTTTCTTTCCCCCTCCTAATGGGCATTTTCCCCCCCGTCGTATCCTGAAGGACCACCTCCTGCTCTAGCTCTGCAACCAGGATGGGGGCTGTGGCGCCACACCTAATGCTTGGGTGCTTAGTGACACCTGATGTGAGGTCTATAATGCAAATGTTGTGCGCTTTGGGGGAAAAAAACGCTGTTTTGAGGCAGCTGCCTGCGTCCTGCAGCCCTGTTGCCTGTCAAAGGAAAAACGAGTCTTTAAAATAGGCCCAGTTCTGGGAAACTGCTGGCCGATTTGAAGCACGCTTTTAATCTCCAGCTCTTGTATTTACCTGAAGCTGCTGTTCTAGCTGGAACTGACCCTGAGGTTGTCTGCTGCTCCCGGCCGTCTCCTTTCATCCTTCCTTCAAGCGCCGTGACCGGCTGAACGTTTTTTATCTTGATGTCGTCGTCTCCAGTTTTACTGACGGTATCTAGCGGATTTTCTATTCCTGGCGTGCTTAAAAAGTGCCTGCCTTCATAATTAATTCTGTTGGCTGTGGAGATGGAATGGATTCTTTTAGAGGTGCTCATCACTCATCAGCCCTGTGGATTTCTTTTCAGTGCCATTTCTTTTTTTCCCCTCCTTCCCATTAGAAAGATCGCGTTTTCTCTGCGTTTCCCCCGTCTCATTTTTGCCGGGATACTTTCTGCTCTTGCCCCTTTTCCGTCTTTCCAACTTTTGGGGTCTTCAGGAGATGCTTCGGGCAAGTCCTGTCCTCTCCGTCATGCTGACAACTGCTTTCAGCTTTCTAAAATTGCCAGCGGAGACGCCGCCCTCGTTCTTTTGAGCTCACGCTTTCCGTGCGAAGCCCAGAAAATGGGAGAAGCTCTTAACGGGAGGCGACTTTCGTTGGAACCGGCAGCTCGTTTTGCCACGGTGGCTTCCTCCCCGTCACGTAGGGCTGCTGCTGCTGCGGGCAATTACCCTCCAGAGCCGCCGTCAAACAGCCCGTCGTGGCTTTTGCATCCCGGAGATTTATCGGTGCCTTCGCTGGCTTTGCCTCTCTGGGTTTAGGTATGCGAGGAGTAGCGGCGAAATGTCCTCCTCGGATGAGCGTAGCTGAGTAAGTAGAAGAGAATGAAATTCCCTTCAGCAAGTGAAGGTGATCTGAGCGGCTTTCCCACCACAGCGGAAGAAAATCACCTGCTTTACGCGGTTTTGAGTGATTTTTGAGCATTTAAGAGCTTCTTTTTGCCCCCTCGCTGACAACTTCCCCTCGTCCTCGGGGGCGTCCTGGCAGGGAGGGAAGGAGCAGGAGGCTCGAGGAAAAAGCTGGAGAGCAGCGACAGGAGAGCGCCCGGGTGCTGTCCGTGGGTCACTGGCCTGGATATTTGGGCATCTTTCTGCGTGCACGGCTGCTCTGGAGCACAGAGGACAGGTAGGAGGACGGCTCTACTCTAATACCAAGGGACAGGAGCTTCCCCGAGTCCCCATGGCCCTGGTGAAGTGGCTCAGCTTCGCGTCAGGACCACTCGGGGTTCAGCGAAAAGCAAACAACCCCCACGTGAACAACCGCCGGGGTCCATCTGTCCCTGCTGCGTTTGCACACGTACGTTCTGGGTTGCAGCTGATTTTTACAGCCGTGTTAATGACCCGGTAGCAATTAGCTGTGTAAACCGAGAGGAAAAAAAAAAAAAAAAGCCCGATCGCAGCTCCTGATCCAGAGCTCTGGCTGCGGAGCGCCCCCCCTCCATCTCCACCTGGGCGTCCCCAGCCCTGAGGGGTATTTGCTGGGCCGGTGGTTATGGGGGAAAAAGGGGAAAAATCAGGCTGGATCCTGCCGTGGAGGAGGAAAGGCCTGGTGACGTGCTCCACGCCGTCCTCAAAGGAGCCGGGGGGATGCAGCATCCTCGGCACGCCACCAAACCAGCCCGGCCATCGTGCCACAACCTGGTCCATTACCTCCTCCCGCCCCGTCCTGTGAAATTCGGGAAGTTTTGACCCACCAGAAAGTGGGAAAAGGCGAATTAAACCCCGGCCCGCTGAGAGGAGGCAGGGCTGGGAATGCAAATGCAGAAATAGGTCCCGGCTTCGGATGACTTCAAGGACGGTGGGGAGGTGCTGGGGTTTCTCGGGCGCTGATTCAGCTGGGGCTAGTTCCAATTAAAATGAGATCAAGGAGAAGGGGAAAAGGGAAAAAAAAAAAGTCGTTTCTTGGTGTTCCTTGAGGCTACGGAGCAGCTGTCAGTAGTGCAGGTTGCCATGTTGGGACTGGGTGGCTTTTACAAGCCCTGAATGTGACCCGGAGAGGTTTTCCGATAATTTCTCTAAGAATTCTATTTCTGCTGGCTGGGAATTCTGGTTTTGCTTCGACCACTCTCTCCCTGCCCCGTGCAGAGCAGAAGGAACGGGGCCGAGCGGTGTTTGGCTCTCATCCTGTCCGAAAGCCCTTCGGGCACGAGGAACAGCGCCCTAAAAACCATCTCGGGGTGCAAGCAGCAGCACCCCGTGGCGGAGCAAACCCAGAGGAGCTGAGCCAAGGGGTTCTGCTCTCCCCTGCACCCCTTTCAGCTAGCGTCTGTGGTAATAAGGTAATAAACAGGACGGAGGCGGAGGAAGTTAGTGCAGGTAACTTTCTCCAGCAGCATTTGCAGGTCTCGTTTCCCTTCCCTTCCTTTGGCGGCGTGGGTTTTTTTTTTCTCTCCAGCACCCATTCATTCAGCTGCCCCTTGCACCTCTCGCCGCCTCGCCAGCTCTCTCCACCCAGGTTCTTCAGGGGGAGGAATGCTTTCTATAAATAGCCGTCTGCTTTGATGGCTTTCGGGATTTTTTTCTGCTTAGATTCTGCCCGGTTCACCGGCGTTCCTTTAAAATAAAGCTAATCCACCTCATCTCATTATAGCAGTAGCTGATTACACCCAGAGCAAGCTTTAGCAGCGGCCCGGCCAAGCCTTTTATTCCCCGTGTGTTATGTGCATGGCGAGAAGTCGCTGGGAGCGTGTTCTGTTTTTCCTCGGGCTATTTTAGGACCAGGACTTACAACATATATTTTTTTTTTTTTCCTTCTCATAATTCTCTAGATCTTCACTGTTGTTGTTTTTTTTGACAGTGCCAGCACATTTCTGCCGCTGGCTTTCAGCTCCACCAGCTGCCGGCAGCCCACCAAGACGTAACCGCGTTGAGATTTGCAGGGCACAGCTGCAGGTGAGGGTCCCCAGGCTGCTTGATGTGTACGTACAGGAGAGGATCGAGGAGCAGCGGGGCGGTTTCTGGGGCACGGTGCCCTGCCCCGCGTAGTTTTACTACCCGGTGTGCGTGCCGTGCCTGCCTCCTCCGGGGCGAATTCCTGCTGCGGGCTCCTGAGCTGTAATGAAAAACCTCTGGGGCTGTTCCTACCTTGTTGTTTGATTCGTGTTTTTTTTTTTTTTATACCCTTCCTGCTTTTGCTTCTCTTGGTTTGGCCTCAGCGATAACGCAGGCAAAGTCCTGACCTGTGGCACCAAGGGCTCGTGGACGCGGCGTGGGTGCCCGCCGAGCGCGGTTTATCTCCTCTCTCCTTTAGCAGCCCACGGATGCCAACCGAAAGGGCAAAGTGACCTGCCCCGATTAGGTATCGTGTTTCTGCTCCGATTTACGGCTCGGAGAGGCTTCTGAGTCATCGGCTCTGGCAATTGTTTGCTGTAGGTAACGGAAATAATCCCGCTGTCCCCAAATCGGCGCCGCGTCAGCCGTTACAAGGCAGCGTGACGCCAAAAGCGCGGCCGGCAGAGCTGAGGACGGAGCGGGGCGGAGGCTGCAGCGAAAGGTACTGGCTGCATTTCTTCGTCCGTCCACCTCTCGGGGGTGTTTGGCACAGAAAAGCCGCCAGGACTGATGCCTCGGGAGGGACGGAGCCAGGCTTTTCCCCCGCGGTGCTGCCTGGGCCGTGCGCTTGCTGTAGGCTGTTGGGGAGGGTGCCTCGGCCGTGCTAAGCCAGTGTTTGTTCGAGGCATTATCAGCTGCTCCCCGGCTGGAAAGCACAGGGCCCAGGGCGGTTTTGTGCGTTCAGACCCGCTGCGAAAGCCTTCCCTCACCTCTTGTCCGTGCTCAGCCACTCGAAGCCCCAGCCACGGCTGATTTACCAGCGCCGGGGGCAGCCGAGTGCCTTTTGTGCCCCGTTTCAAGTCTGCGCGAGCGTCGGCAAGTTCTCCATCGTGCTCTGTCCTCGCCGTGAGCTAACGAGCGGCGTCTGATTTCCAGGAGCGCAGTTTGGCCTGGCCACGAGTGCCGTAAAAAACGCAGGGTCCTCTCCAGGAGGCGCAGGGTGGCTTGGCAGCGCCGCGGTGCTTTTTGAGACAAACACCTGGGAAAGCTTTTTTTTTGTGCGCGTCGTTGTCGTACAAGCCGGGACTCTGGGGTCCCCTCTGGGTTTTTGTCAAGGGCGTGCTGGATCCCAAAGGGAAAGCCGTTTGCTCCACATCTCCTTAGGTACCTGCTGCTTCAGTGAGAGATCTCCAAGCAGAGACCCAGGTCCCGGAGCTGCGGGAGACAAAGAAGATGCCGGGGCGACGAGGGGGAGAGGAAAACCCAGTCCCGCTGCGCTCCTGCAGAGGTACCCGAGAGGCGAACCGAGAAGCTGAGCGCAGCAGGGGCCGCACAGCTCTCCAGCCCCTGCTGGACCCGTCGTGCTTTGCAGCACGGTGTTGAATCCCCGCTCCCGGCGCTGCCGAGATGTCAAAAGCCGCAGGATGCGGCCCTTTACGTTACAAGCTTCTTTCGAGCGAGAGCTGGCTGCTATCCCCCTTTAATTAGCACCCGCGGCGCTCCGTTAATGACAGCCGTCTCGTTACAGCGCTTGAGCTTTAATGAATTCCCCCTGCTAGAGAGCTGAGTAGGAGGTGGCAACGCGGATGGGAATAAAGTTAGCCCTCAACCCCCCCCCCCAGAACCATCACCCCTCTGTTTTTGCAGTCTTCCAGCCCCCCCCCAGCAAATCCTCCGCCAGGCGCAGGAGCCGAAAGGTTTACTCCAGCGGCGTAAATCAATCCGATGCTTTCCTTTTATCGTGCTTTTCCCGCAGGTTTTATCGTGCTCCGATGCCGGCTGCTTTCCTCCCTCCCGGTCTTACGCGGTGCATTTTTTCCCTTTCAGGGCCTCCGGCACTTCACTAATTATTAATAACGAAGCTGACAAGGCAAAACTTGGGTTTCCTTCCACGCCGGGCACGAACAAAGTTCCCGGAGTGGCGGGGCAGGGACGGGGTGCGGAGGCCAACCTTGCACGCAGCTGTTCCCTGTGGGCAGAGCCACCTTTACCGCTCAGCAATCTTTGCTCTCCGTTTGGGATTCCCCCTTGTTTTTGAACCCCCCCCCCTCCAGCCTTTGCCAGGCTTGCGAACGTGCTCTTGGTGGCTCGGGGGAGGCACAGCGCCTCGGGTGCCGAGCGCGTCCTTATAAAAGATGCAGCGAGAAACGAAGCCAACCTCTTTTCTTTCTTTTTCCCCAGCGGATCTTCCCGGCCCCGTGTTCATGGCCGGCGCGGGTGGTGGAGGAGCGGAGGGACCCCAGCCCTGTCCCCGGGCGGCCCCGCAGAGCCGGGCGCACCGAGCTGGGGACAACACGAGTCGCCCATCTTAATGAGCCGCGCTCTCCTCCTCCCCGGGAACACGCCGTACCATTAGCATTCTTGCGGGGGAAGCGTTTTCAGGCTCTCTGGGGCAGGGCTAGCGATTCTCCGACGCGATTAGCCCAGCTGCACCGAAGAGCTGGCTGTGCAAAACTTCCAACTGAGCTCCGGCGCTGACATCCCAGCTGCAAAACCCTTTTTTTTTTTTTTTTTTAACGTTTTAGCAGCATTTTGCATGCCCGCCGTCCTGCCTGGGCTGCCCTCGCCAAGCCAGGAAATCGTCTGTAAGCCAAAATTTGCGTTCATTCCAGCTGAAGAAACCCCAGGAGCTCCGCTCCGGGCTCCTTAGCAGGGCTGCTGGTAGCACCCGAGTGCTGCTGACGTGCTCCTCCCGTGGGTTGGGGCAGCAGGTTCGTGCTGGCGAACCTTTGTAGAACTTTGAGAGGTGAAAAGGGGGAAAAAAAAAACGGGGAAAGGAGAAGCAAGAGCACCCCGCGTATTTAAACCCAAAAAGGAAACATGAAAGATGCTGGGAGGGACGCGTGCGTGTGGAGGGCGTAACTAATGAATTTCCCAAAGGTCACAAGCTCGCGCTTGACCTTCAGGAGGAAAGCGTTTACGCAGGAAGGATGGATTTGGTCGTGTTATCAAATGATTCGATCTCTTCTTTTCTTGCAGGAGCAGGGCTGAGAGCTGCTGCGGGACACGCGGGCTGCCCGGCGCCGGGGACGACTCCGGCAGTTCCCATCCTTGCCGGCCCTAAAGATCAGACAAGGAGACGCACGAGGGGAAGGTGCTGGAAACGCAAACGCGGAAACGTCCAGCGCCGAGTGCAGCTGAGAGAGAGTGAGCTTCAGGCCGAAAAACATTTGCTTCCGTCAAGCTCTAGACCTGCCACGGGGGAAAATGGGGTCCGCACGTAGCGAGCGAGGAGCGGCAACGCTTTGCTGACCGCCGAGGAGCGCGGCCAGTGCCTGGATGCGCTTCGCTGGGCGGAGAAGCGCTGTCCAGACCCGCGGGCAGGAGGAAAGCTGTGGGACAGCCGAGGGGCCATGGGGTTGCGCTGGGCTCTGCCCCGCCGCGGGGACATCGGCGCCGGCTGCGTGGCTGGGCGCCTGCCCCGGGACTGAAGCGCCGGGGACGCCGGGCAGCGCGTCTGCCTGCTCCCCCAAGCACCGAGGCTTTGGTGAAGGAAGAGAGGGAAGCGGCTGAAAAATGTAGCACTGCTGCTCTTGGAGTGAGAAGAAAATTGAGCCGTCTGTGTTTCGGTAGAGGTGTCTTCGCGGTGTTCGAACCATCCATGCAGTCTCCTCCACGCCTGGTTTTTTTCACCCGCTCTGAAACGTTTTGCGTGTGTCTTTGTGCTCACGTCTCTCCCCGCTGCGTCCGCGTGTCGTGAAGTCACGGGCTCGCAGCGAGAGCCCCCCCCCCCCCCCCGAGCATCTGCGAGTCGTAATGGCGCGCTTTCTTTCGAAACGTCTCCGTAATCTGGGAGTCCTTCGACTCTCCCGTTTTTTCGAGTGATCGAGAGGAAAAAAGCCAAAAGGGGACGGAGCCCGCGATGGCCGAGAAGTGCGACTGCATCGCCAGCGTGTACGGCTACGACCTGGGCTGCCGCTTCGTCAACTTCCGTCCCTTGGGCTTTGGGGCCAACGGGCTGGTGCTGTCGGCCCTCGACAGCAAGAGCTGCCGCAAAGTGGCGGTGAAGAAGATCACCATCAGCGACGCGCGCAGCATGAAGCACGCCTTCCGGGAGATCAAGATCATCCGCAGGCTGGAGCACGACAACATCGTCAGGGTGTACGAGGTGCTGGGGCCCAAGGGGACCAACCTGCGCGGGGACTTCTTCAAGTTCAACGTGGTGTACATCGTCCAGGAGTACATGGAGACGGACCTGGCTCGCCTGCTGGAGCAGGGGAAGCTCGCCGAAGAGCACGCCAAGCTCTTCATGTACCAGCTGCTCCGGGGGCTCAAGTACATCCACTCGGCCAACGTGCTCCACCGAGACCTCAAGCCGGCCAATATTTTCATCAGCACGGAGGACCTGGTGCTGAAGATCGGTGATTTCGGGCTCGCCAGGATCGTGGATCAGCATTACTCCCATAAGGTAGGCGTTGAGAAATCCCCCCCCTTTCCGTTCCAATGAGTTTCTGGTTTGATGTCCTGCTGCTTGCCTTCCTCCTTCTGCTTCTTTTGTAAAACATGAGCTGCCTTCCAAGCGGCTCCAAGTGCTTGGTTTTGGTCCTTAGCAGCGCGTTTCTCTTTTCCTGAGGTCAACTCGAGTTGAATCCGTGTAAGAAATGGTTTTCTTATCATTTATTTAAAGCGCTCCTCATGCGTTGGCCGGAATTCAAGGCCTGTCCATCTCCTAATAGCAGCAAACCAGCGAGGAGATGCTCGCCAACCGCCGTCAACGCGTACTTGAATTCGAGCAGCGCGTGCCAAAGAGCAGGAATTGAGCGGGATCAGCCAACGTTTTTTAGCAAATGAGCCAACAGCTCCGCTCCTGCGTGCGATTCGGGATTGTGTCCCGCTCCTGCTCAGCTCCTTCCTACCTGCCCGGAGGGGAGGGATGTGCGCGGGGCAGATGGCGCCCGGTGTTTGGGGATTTCATCAGGCAGGGGCCAGGAGAGAGGGCCTTGTGCCCTGAATTTTGGTGGTGCTAGCCCAGACAGAGGTGCCCAAAAGCAAATAAAATCCTGCTCCCAGCTCCACGGGTAAGTAACTCCTGGGCAGATCCAGTAGACCCAAGCCTCCGTCTGAAAGGTTGGAGCTCTTCTGACCCCGCGCTTCTCCAATCCCAAACCCCGGCAACCGTCCTGCGAAGTGTTAAGCTGGCAAATAATAAACCCAGCGGGTTGCGACCGGGCTTCTAAACAGCCTAAACAGCCACCTAAATAATAGTCCTTCCCTGGCACTGTGGCTTGTTTATGCGACGGCCGATTAATTAGGATAATTGGGTAGGACGGGGAGAGCTCTCCAGCTCTGGAAGGTGCGCTGGGATTAGTGGCATGGAGCAGCCTCGTCTGCAGGACCGATGGGGCAGGAAGAATGGGAGAAGGGGGAGAAAGCAAAATAGGCTTTAAAAAATTGGGATAAAAGCCAATAAATGTCGAGAGTGACTTTAAAACTGACGGATATTTCAGAGGAGAGAATCGGCCCTGGGTTTGCCTTGGGTGCGGCGCCTGGGGTGGCACGGGACCCTCTCCTCCTTGCCTACTTGCAGCTTTGTACAGCTTCCATTTGCACAAATTCCACGCTAGGCAGGGTGCAGCACCCTTTTTAGGGGGAGATCTCATAGTAAAGGATTTCCAGAACACCTTTAAACCTTAGAAGTCCTCCCTTTGGGCTGCCATAGCTCCCAGCTCGCCCGGCGAAACGCCGAAGCCCCCCGGCGGACGGATCACCGCGAGGAGATCTCTGCTGGAGGATCCCTGCTCCCCTTCCTCCGGTTTTCCCTTTCCTCTGCTGAAGCTCAGCTTAGCCCAGGTTCGTCAGATAAACGCGTTCTGTGACCCAAAAAGGATGAGAATGCATGTCACATTTTCAGAGCCAACAACAGTGACATTTTTATTACGCTTAGCTCTCTGCCAGGAGCGCTGCTCCTTGCAAACCAGGCTCGTTTTCCAGCCTCTCCTAGAGCTCTCCTAACTGCCTTTTAAAAATAAATTTAAAAGAATAAAAACACTCCGAAGAGGAACCAGCCTGCTGTTGCATCAGGATTATCCTGACGGCCTTTATTTGTTTCTCTTTTGAGCCCTCCTCCCCTTCGGGAACCGTTCCAGCTCCGCCAGCAGTCGGAGGCAGAAATCGCATCCTCGAGGGAAGGACCTACGAGCTGGTTGCTTCCCAGTTCCCAGTCTGGGGGCACCTGGTACTCACCCTCGCAGCTTTTTGGGTGCAGAAAGCTGGGTTTTGGCGTGCGGCACGCTTGGCTGCTCAGGAGAGGTGCTGAGGGCTGAGCCAGATCCTGAATCTCGGTGTTCCTCCAGAAGGGGCGAGCCCTCGGTCTCTCCTGCCTTCGTTTTTCTTCACTTTTCAATTTCCTTCCTATGATATTTGGTAGAACGTGACGCTAATCCTATCCGCAACAGGTTTATCCTTTTTTCTAGGTTTTATAGGAACAGAAGCAGCAAAATATCGTGAGCCTATGGAGAACAGAGAGCCTGATTGCCCCGAATGCCATCCCCGAGGTTTATTTGCTTAGGATTTTCCAACAAATAACCCGGGTCCCCATTGTTGTCAACAACTGCAGGAGCTGAACAGCGGCAGTCTGATCTGATAACGCCTCGGGGTCTTGGTGCCGGTTCCGAATTCTGCAGCATTAGCAAGAATATCACGGCGTTAAACGAGCCAGCGGGCGTTAAATGAGCCAGCGGCGTAAATTCTTGGCTAATCGCTCTCCCTTACGACTTAGCTTAAGATGACAAAAATGAGAACGTTCCCTTTAAAGCAAACCCTCTTGATTCAAAGCCTGACAACTTGCGCATTTGGAAACCTCAATAAAAGTCTGCCTTGGGTGGAAGCGAGGCGTTATAAACCCCCTTATCCTCCGTGGCAGCGAAGCGCTCTTGCATTTGCACTGAAAATAGTTCAGACCGTGTGGATTAGGGTGGAGTTTTTGATTATATTTTGGTAGGAACTCTTGCTCCCGTTGCCTTTTGACCCTCTCCGGTGGTTTCACGGCGTTTAAGTGCAATTCAGCTTGGTCGCTGCTTCTTCTGCTGATTATTCTGGTGCGTTTCAGTCCACGTTATTACGCCTATATGTTATATTTAACATATTTAACGCCGTGTCGAAACGTTCCAACGTCACCCTGATGAAATTACGTTTGATGTTCGACCTCGGCACGGCACCCGGGCCAGCCCATGCAGCCTCATTGATGCCCCTCCTCGTTTTTCCAGCCTTGTGGATGGATCTCCTCTTTTATAAACGTTTTCCTGAGCCGCAGGAGCGCACGGTGCCTGGGGACAAATCCTTCCCTGGGTATTTTTCAGGACTACCTCTGGGCACGTGCCTCCCAGCTGACTTGGTGCATTTATTCATTTACATTCCTTTATCCGTACGGCGTTGCTTGCCCCCGGACCCGTCACCTTCCCAGCCCCCGCCTGCCAAACACGGAGCAAGTATGAAATTGTCTTCCAAATGAATTTTGTAATTGATTGTAGAGGGAGCGCGGGCAAGGCTGGAATAAATTACGGAACCGGGGAGATGCGATTAGATTACAAGAGGCGATCTTCAAGGCAGAGAACGGGATTTAATCTAAGGGACTCTGCTCTCTGCCAGTGGCACGGGATTAAATGCTTCCCCTCGGTTTCAGCCGGAGATGCTGAGCTCTTGGCGCTTGAATTAAAGCTCTGGGCTGCCTTCAGGATCCAGAGGGCTGCGGTCCAAGCGGTCAGCGGTTGGCCGTACGGTGTTGCCCAGAGCATCGCCTTTAAAACCCATCCTGGGAGAGGGCCCGGGTTCCCAAGGCAAATGTCAGCGCAGTCCTAAATCCGCTGGCCCAGCAGCTCCGGGGGTCTGCGGGGCATGGCCTCTCGTGCCACAGATAACGAGGATTTGATCTGCCACAATTAATTAGGAACCATCAGCCGTTCAGCAGCTTCGGCGTTAAGTCGAGCTGCAGCTTTGCTCGCACTTGCAAGGTAACGGCGGGTGTTCCTACACAAATTTTCCTAACAAGGAAAGGGGAGGAGGCCGCTGGGGCTGCTTCGGTGCCCCCGTGCAATTCCCTGCATCCATCCCCAGACCTTGGTAAGGGCTCGATGCAGCGTTTGGCATTTCTTCGTGTCGATAAGCAACACCTCTGGCACAGATCCGGGCTGAAACCATCAGTTTCAGGCAATTTGCTGCAAGCTGGCTGGGTTTGGGCGCTGTGTGCTCAGTGCCTCGGTCGTCCAGCGGTCGTGTTTTCGCACCCAGCCCGCCAGGTCGTTCCTGATTTTCTTCCTTCGCTTAGAAACAACGTCGCCTTCTTTGAAGAAGGCCTCATTTCGAGGTGACGTCTGGAAATGCAGGCACCGGGCTTACGCGCGCCGAGCTGCCCAAGGCTCCCTTCGCGTGCTGCAGGGTTCCAGTGGGGTTAAGCGCTCAGAAATCGCCAAACCTCCAAAATATCTCAAATCATTGAACGGAGATGCGTACACGTCGCTTTCACCGATGTCTCTGCTCTTCCAGGGTTACCTTTCGGAAGGCTTGGTAACCAAGTGGTACCGCTCGCCTCGCCTCCTCCTCTCGCCGAACAACTACACCAAAGCCATCGACATGTGGGCGGCCGGCTGCATCCTGGCGGAGATGCTGACGGGAAGGATGCTCTTCGCTGGTAGGTTCCCATCGATGTATTTATTTTCTTCCCTTCTCCTTGCTCGTTACCCAGTGCAAAGGCTTTGGAGTGCGGCAGGGTGAATTCCCCCATCTTTGCCAGCAATCGTTGTGAAATCCGTGGTAAAAAGAAATAAATGAATTAGTCTCAAATCCACCTTTAATATGAAATATCCGTGCTTAATTGTATTTGCTGTGAGCAAATCCCAAGCTGCGGAGATAAGGATGCGTCCTAGAACGTTGTGCCTTTGCTGCCACCTGGGCTCATCCCGTTAATGCCCCGTTAACGAGCAAATCTTTATTCAACGGAGTTCCGAAAACGCCGCTGTAGGGAGCGAAGCCGTGGTGCTGAGCCTGGTGCCAAGCTGGGTGCGGGGTCACTCGTTTGGGAATGAAGCAGCCACTCAAAAAGCAGAGCTGGTAGCTCCCACAAAGTCGCAGACCTCCACTGATGGCTTTTATGCTGGAGGAAATGTTCGTTGTGCGTGCGTCAGCCACACAGCTTACATTATAGCTCCCTCCGGTGATCTGCTGCCGCTCATCGCAAAGCGTCGCCAGTGGAGGAAGGAGAAAATAGAAAGCCCTCTCGTTGCGTAATGACAACACGGGGTGTGGTAATGACCCGTGCTGGCTTGGGGACACGTTCATTGCCACGTCCTGGCAGAGTTGGGGTGAAAATAGCTGTAAATGCATTGAACTGGACCTTGGTGGAGTGACAAAGCCACGATGGATGGAGACCCTTTCCCTAACCTTGACCGTTGGACCTTTCATTGCCCATGGGGTGTGTTTGGAACCCTTTGGAGACCCACGGAAAGCTCTTATTTGGGGACAGAATGGCTAGTCCTGGCTCTTACTGGCTAGTCCTGGCTCTTACTGGCTAGTCCTGGCTCTTAATGGCTAGTCCTGGCTCTAACAACAGAATATTTATAACCGGCGTTTCCAGTAGACAGAAAGTCGATAGCACGACTCGGTATTTATATTTTAAGCCAGGCAGCTTCTCGGTACACGTAAGAAGCTGGAAATCATCGGCAGAGCTCTCAGTCAAATTCAATAGCGCGCTGAAGAATAGGATCAGCGTTCATTAATTAGGCGGTTGGCTCTGCAACGCTCCCCGGATGCGTCGTTCCTCTCTTACGGGAGCCAGCCCTGCACCGGGGCTTAGGAATAGGGGGGTAAATCCATCCTCAAGGAAAAGGATTGAAACCCCAGATGATTTTAAGTCTGCAAAAAGACTCGTGTAGGTGCAGTCATCGCAGCCAAAAAGTTCTCTGCCTGTTTTCTCCGGGATTTTGGGAGCTGCCCGGGTAAGCTGAGGCTGGCTGGGCCGTGTGCGCGTCTCAGCTCCCTGCCTTTCTCTGCCCACTCAGGGGGTCACGAGCTGGAGCAGATGCAGCTGATTCTGGAGACGATCCCCGTCATCCACGAGGAAGACAAGGAGGAGCTGCTCAAGGTGATGCCCAGCTTCATCAACAGCACCTGGGAAGTGAGGAAGCCGCTGCGCAAGCTGCTCCCCGAGGTGGACAGCGAAGGTACCGTGGCGCGCGCCGCTTTGGCAGTGCCTTCTCCTCGGGCTCAATCTACGCGATGAAATGATTTGGTGGGAAACAACGTGATATTGGTTAATATTTAAGCACTGAGGCAACAGGTATGGCCCTTCCTTTGTGCTGAGTGATTTCGCTCCTAAAGCTTCTTTGGCACAAAGATTCAGTCCAATTCCTACGATTGCGATCTTCACGGGGACGTTTCTGAAGGTACAGCGCAAAAAATATTTGTAGTTACCTTAACTGGACTTGAAGGGGCTCTTCCATGCACCAAGACCTAAATGAATAGGAAATGCATCTTTAATGGCAGGATTTGATCTTTTTCACGTAGCCTCATCAAAAAATCCCCACAAACTTGTATTTAGGTTTAATTCCAGTCGCTTGAGTTGCACGAAATTTCTGCTTTCATCAGCGTAGAGACCTTGCTCTCTACGGTCTTTCTGAAATAATTTTAGACGCTCCGAATTTCCGAAATATTAACGTGCAAAATAATTTAACAGCGTTTGCCATGCCAGGGACTTAGTCACGTAGCCCTGAAGCAGGCAGGACAAATGTGCCCGTGTTAGACTTCCGACAGGACTTGACCTTTAATTCCTTCCTTCCCTCGAGCGGATTTGGTGTGGGGGATTCACGAAGCCGTTCCTGGAAAGACAGCCAGCAGTGCTTTTGAGGAATGAGTGAGTTTGTTTCTCTGTGACTTGCAGCCATCGATTTCCTGGAGAAAATACTGACATTTAACCCCATGGATCGCTTAACGGCCGAGATGGGGCTGCAGCATCCCTACATGAGCCCCTATTCCTGCCCTGAGGACGAACCGGTGTCTCAGCATCCGTTCCGGATTGAGGATGAGATCGATGATATTTTACTGATGGAAGCCAACCAGAGCCAGATGTCTAACTGGGACAGGTACGGTGCCCGGTGCTTGTCTGGAGACCAGATATTCACTGGGATTTTTTAGTCAAAACTTGACCGGTGAGTCTCCGAGCATTGATTTGGTTCAGTAATACGGGCCCTGGACCCACAAAGGGTACTTGTTTTGCATTTTTTATGCCATATCGTAATTCTAACTCGAGCTGGCACCTAGCTGAAGTCAACAAGAGTTTTGTCATTGATGTCTGTAGGGAGGAGGTGCTGAATCTGCATCTTCAGGTTAATGAGAATCTTCCTGCTCTCGGTTTTATTAACAGCATACATCGTTGTCATTTGAATTACGTCTATTTAAATGACACCGGGGTTCTTCCCTCTATCCTCTGTCCCTGTAATACCCGCTATAAAACCACCTTGCACCTTTCGGGGACAAGATTTTGAACGCAATTTTATCACTTCTCAAGGTGCGTAAGCCCTGGAGTCCACATCGATGGGGTCTGTTCAAACCAGACATATTTGGATTGTGTTTTAAATGGTTTGCTGACAGCCGCACGTGAAGGTTAGAGCAGGCCAAAGACTTGAACCGAGGTCTGTCCTGTCCTAGACGCATACCCCAGTTAAAAAGCCCCTTCCCGGTACCGGTGCAGCTAGCACAAACCGAGTAGCCGAGAATTATCGACGTTTGCCTTCCCGTAGAGCTCCTTCCAGCTGAGCAGGATGTGCTGCTGCTCTCTGCGTGGCAATTAAATCTCCAGGCCTTGCTAATCCACAAAATTTCGCCGGCACCGAAGCAGTAATCTAAAGAAATCCCTCGCGTTCCTTCCGATTAATCTCTTTTCCTGCGTGAACAAGTATCAGGGTAGCAGCTGGGGAGGACAGCCAGGTGAATTAAAAAAAAAGAGGAAGCCTGGCAGCGCTCCTCAGCGTGTCTTCAGTGTGTCCGCACATTGCCCTGACGCCTGCCAGCCAGAGGCACCAGAGCAGTTGCTCGGGGTCACCTTGTCGCCCGCGTGCCTCCTTGCTTTTGGGTTTCCCGGTGTGACACAGCAAGCTGTGACCCGGGCTTCGTCCTCCCACCCCGCTGGGGACGTTCTGCAGCTCGAGCCACGTGTTTTAGGACCAGAACGGAGGGATAATGAGCAGCTGAACGAAGGGGCAGCTTGGTTCTGAGAATATTCCCACTTCTGGGCCTGTCCACGCAGGCTCAGACTCCTGATAAATTGCTTGGCCGTCCTTTTTTAGCACACAAGAAGGTCTCTGATATTAATAAGACCCCTCTAACAGCAGCGTGTCTTTGCCAGGTACCACGTCAGCCTCTCCTCCGATTTGGACTGGAGGCACGATAAATACCACGACATGGACGAGGTTCAGCGGGACCCGCGGGCAGGGTCGGAATCCATCGCTGAGGAAGCACAAGTCGACCCGCGGAAATATTCCCAGAGCAGCTCGGAGAGGTTCCTGGAGCTATCTCACTCCTCGATGGACCGCGTATTTGACGCCGAGTGCGGGAAATCCTGCGATTACAAAGTGGGGTCGCCTTCTTACCTGGACAAATTGCTGTGGAGGGACAATAAGCCCCACCACTACTCGGAGCCCAAGCTGATTTTAGATTTGTCCCACTGGAAAAGAGCAACCATAGCACCCGAAACGGAGCTGTCTCTGGAAGAAGAACCATCCAACCTCTTCCTGGAGATAGCTCAGTGGGTGAAGAGCACGCAGGTGGGTCTCGAGTGTCCCGGTACTCTTCCGGAGATTCAGGAGCGGAGCCTGCCATCTCCTCCTCACCACCTCCGCCAGGAATCCAAGGAGGTGAGTACCGAAACAGACCCCGAGTTTAACTTGGACGTCTTCATCTCCAGGGCGCTGAAACTTTGCACAAAACCCGAGGATCTTCCAGACAACAAGCTCAATGACATCAACGGGGCCTGTATATCCGAGCACCCCAGTGAGATTGTACAAACAGAGGTGTACCAGAAAGAGCGATGGTGAGGAACCCCAGCCTGGAAAACCCCGCTGTAGCTCCCCGTTCCTCTCTGGTAGCGTGGCCGTTGCCCCGGGCTGAGCGGCTTCCGTCTGTCACTGAGCATCCCTTTTTTATGCTGTTCCGAATGCCTTTTTTCTGAAAAGGCAAGCACAAACCACGTGCCCCTTTTGATGCCTTAGAAATGCATTGAAGGGAATCAAGAGGTGTGAACGTTGAGTTTCTTCCACTGCCTTAACAAGCTTGCCTTGCAATCTCTGGGACCTGTTTGAAACTTAAATGTACGGCGGAGAGATGCCGGTACATGCTAAGTTTGCAAACAGAGGTCAAATCAACTTCTTCTCCTTTCTTTTTCCATAGCATCTTAAAATGACGAGGACAAAATCAGCATTTTATTAGGGTCAGATCCTCCCCTGGTTCCAAACATGCCAAACTTTGAGCCCCTCCGAGGCCCCCGTGTGAGTACAGTCGGTGTGGAGAGGGGCGTGATGCCAGGGAGTACCCGTGGTCGGTCAGCGGAGAGGCCGCGAGGGTGCAGCTAGAGGTAGAGTTTGGCCAGCAGGCAGAAAATAACTCCTCGAGAATGTCGATGGTGAAAGAATTTGACCGCTTGGGATTTTTTTTTTCTTTTCCTGATTGGAAGATGATTATTTTTTGTTTCTGAGCACATTCTCCTCGTTTGGTTTTTCCACACGCACGTTTTTCCTTTCTGTTGTACCGGGTGGTTCTGAACTCTTTCGGAGACGCCACCCGACGGATTCCATGCAACAACCTGGTGCTGTGAGTCCCGTCTCAGGCAGCTGCCCAGCCGACCATGCACGTTCTGGCAGCGAGGGCTGGACAGGAGCAGAGAGGTGGCGACGGGCGTCACCTGTACAGACTCAGCAAGGGCACTTAACCTTTGCCAAAAAAAGAAAAAAAGGCATGAAAGTTGTTCCACTACTTACCTTCTGACAAAGCAGCTGTGAAGCAAATAATACTTAGGATTTGTGCATCGCTTTACGCAGTTAGAGCACCGAGTGTCATAAATATCATCATGCCTTTGCCCGACAGAAACGTGTGCTTGTTGGCTCACATCTGAAACAAACTGGCGGGAACCTCAGGTGGGTTAAACGGTCGCTTAGCCAAGCGAGCTGGATGCTTTTTGTGCTACCCGTGAGGGAGGAAGGTCTCCGTACTTGGCTTCCCGCGGCATCAGTTTCCAAACTGGCCAAGGTCACGTATAAAAAAATCACTCACATTTCTCCAAGGCACTTTGCTGTCAGCTTCTCTGGAACACGCCGGTGTCAGCAGGCAAACAAGCGCGGGTTGTAAATAGACGTGAACGCAAACTGATCTACTGTAACTTCTGTTCTCATCCACACTTAACGAGCACCTTAATAACAAATCAGCTAACGAGAGTTTGTATATGGAAGAAATGTTCTATACTTATATTTGACCAAACTCGGCAGTTTTTTTTTTTTAAATCAGAAACCTGTAAATAGCGTTGTAGAAGCCAGTCTCCATTTGCGCTGCCATCGGGGCACTGTGCTCCCCGGCACGGTGGCTCTACATTTGTAAAAGAGAAACGACTGTACCTAGTAACTGCAAGGTCTGTATTTAACTAGTGTTCCCGTACGAATTATTTCTACCCTTTTAACAAGCGAACTACTAAATGCTCTGAGACGTGAAGAAAACTCGGGCAAGACTTGGGGGGAAGGACTAACAGCAGCGCTTACTGTGTTAACCCTGGTTGCTGTTCCTGGGGGGATTTAGGGGCAGGTTTAGCTGTAGGAGAGCTTGTGCTAGGCTTTGAAAAGCCAGGAAGCTTGTTCTTATCGTGAAACCCTCTCCTTACGCTGTCTGGAAATGCTGCTGCTCCAGCAAAACGGTAGCACGGGTGAGATGGGCTGGAAGTCCTGGGGCGGGAGGCAAAGCGACGGGATTCCAGTCTTCGGAGGTCCCCCATGGGGGTTCAGGCTGCTGCCCTGAAAGAGGAAACGAGGGAGAGGCAGTGGGCTCAGTTTGCAGTGCGTGACATGATTTATATACCTCAACTAAAGCTCAGCACTTTCACTGGTGGGGGGCAGCTCCGGGATGAAGGAGCGGCCCCTGCCCGCGCCAGCCGCCTGTGCCCACCCCGCCGGGAGCACCCAGCCCCTCGCGGGTGATGCACAGCGCTGCAGCCACAGATGTCAGCCCCAAACCAGAGGTCGGCGGAGTTTAGGCCTACCGGACAAGGTCAGCGATGCTTAAAACTCTCTACTGGTGGGTTCAGCAGATGCTCGCTGATGCACCGGCCCGTGAAATCCCCAGGGATCAAACCACGTCAGTATTTTGTCCCCGTGGGCATCCGTCGGCAGCCCTCCGAAAAGAGAAGCCATGTTCCACGTGGGTTGTTGCATTCGGGCCGAATGCCTCCACCAGAAGTGCGTGGGACTCTTATTTATTATGGCCGTGAAAGGAACAGGTTTGAAAATTGTCTTCTGAGGAGCCATTATTTAATGTCCCAAAACGTCGGCGTCACGTGCCGGGAAGGGGGGAGGACGGGGGTGGCGTTAATTTGTTCCTTGAGTGTGCTCAGCCGATCACAAGCCAGATTTGTTTCTCATCTACGACAATAAAAATTTAAGGCCTGAGCCTTCCCTGCTTGCTGTAGCGCCCTTATTTTGCTTGCTGTGAGATCTGCACCGCAGAGGGGGTCGGGAGCCTCCTGGACACAAACCCTGGCACCTTGGGGAGTGAATTTCAACAAATATGGTGGTTTCTGCAAAAAAAAAATAAAATAATTTTTGCAACTGTTTGAATGAGGGACCCGAGAACAAAACCCCAGCGTAATGTCCATGGATGTGGCAAATGGAGCCACCAGAGTGCTGCTGATCATTTCTCTCCATTTTAATCCAAGGCAAATACGTCCTTGAGCAATTTCGTGCCACCATCGACCATTTTTGAGTGCTTGTGGTAAGAACAGGGTAGAATTGTGGCATGCACTCATTTCAGGCCTGAAATGGATTTATTTTTTTCCCCCATTGATCATGAGAGGAATTGAAGAGGACAAATAAACCATATGGCATTTGTTCATAAATAGTTCCCTTTGACATTTTCAAAGGCAGAGTTTGTTGTTGGAAGTAGTACAATACCCGGGCGAACGTAGACATCTCCGAGTGCATCTTCAGTTCCTGAGACCTTGCTCACCATGTCATTTTGAACTGCCATCTGGCAGCTGTTGGAGCGAGTTTATAACAATCACATAGCTAAATTCAAAGAGTAGGATTCTATTTATTTTTTTAAAAAAGCGAAATCTAGCTTACAAAGACAAGCTTTTCTCACCGGGGCTTACTCCATTGTCTCTCGGGTTGCAGCAGAACGGATAGAACAAAAGGATCTTGAAAGGGTTGCTCTGATTAATCTCGCAGTGGAAATAAGCAGGCGCTTTAGGAAGTCTGCATGAATTTGTGTTAGGCTTTGGAGAGAATATACCCAATTACATCTTAGACAGGACAGACTATACCTAAAAACTTTTTTCTTTTTCCTTTTTTATTTTTAATTTAAAAATGTGGCGCAGTGCCTACTGCGTTCAATTTTTTTCTCCCCCTGCCGTTTCTCCTCTGCTGTAGGCTGAATTTTCATTGCAAAAAGTGCAATTCCTGGGGAACAACCACCCCAAGACCACTCCAGCAGTGAGCCAGGCTGCCTCTTCCTCCTGTTTTAGCATCCCAAGGCACACGTGTGTACACACCAAAACACATATTGCGTGTGCTGGATGCCTGGAGAGCCTCTGCATCAGGCCTTGGGACTGGAAAGGTTTGTTTCCAGCTTTACATTTGCATTTTCCCCTCTCATCTCAAAGCTCAGCTGCATCTCTTCAGCCTCCACCTCTGGAGGTGTGAATTCCTTCTCCATGATGAGAGGGTTTGGGCACTGATGTAGGGCTAAAAACTCTAAGAGCTTGGGATGGAGCAAATGCAAGAGGGAACCAAGCTGGAGAAGGGGGAAAAATGGGAGCTGGGAAGCCGAGGAGGTAAGGAGCTGGGGTTGTGTGGTGGATTTGTTGACTGTCACCAGTGTTTCAGAAGCACATGCAGCATCTCTTCAGTCCCACTGAAACAAAACTGCTGGCCCTGAGGCGTTCTGGCCTGTTTTCTTTCCCCCAAATCCTTCCTGATGGGGTAGTTTCCTTCTGTGTGGATCTTTAAGCACTGATGGGTTTGTACTTCACAGATGATCACGGTATTTGTTTATAATAAGCAGCAGGTGGGTAATACTGCATGTAATTTGGAAATCGAGGAGGTGGGGATCTTCCATAACATGATTTAGCCAAAAGTGCAACATTTATCTGGAAACACAGGTGGAGTTTGCAGGTAGCAGGAGCCACACAGCCAAAATGTCCCTGTAGGCCTTATGAGTGGAAACTGTTGGGCCCAAAGCTGTGGGAAGCTGTGTTTTCTGGTTAAAAGCCTGTCTGACTTCTGATTATTATTATTATTTATTATTATTATTTGGAAATGAGGCCTGCATTAGGTGAGGAAGGCCTGCCCTCTGCAGGGGAGTTGGTAAAAGTGGGGTTTCTGGCGTAATCCCCTGCCTGCATAAAACCACGGTCCCACTGCTGACAGCACACCGTTGTTATTAGGGATGGTTTCCAGTCAGGAATTGTCAGGATCCCAGTCCAGAAGAGCTGGGATCCATCAGTTTAAGGTGGATCCATCAGTTTAAGGCGCTGCAAGAGGCACCAAGAGGCCTGCTGATGGGGCTCACCCTCTAACCCACTCTCTTCAAGGCCTAGCGCTGGCTGTGACCGCTCCCTGTGAGGTTTATTCTCTTTCCGCAGTTCACGTGCGCACTGTATTAGCTGATAGGAAGACAGAAAAGTGCTGTGTGCTGATTTCAAGACCCTAAACCCAGATATAACGTCACCAAAGCCTTACTTGTGGGGTTGTGCTCCCTGCTGAGGTGCCTGACTGACCCCTCTTTGCAGCCTAACCGCACTCAGTGAGCCTTCACTGTGACTTTACTGCCAAGTTTTTGGTATTTTTATACCAATTTAGATCAGATAAAGGAACAATCCCAACCTGCACCGACTGATCAGAAGAGGGCAGTGCTTCCCCTCTGTATTTGTCTGCCTTTAGGCTTGAATCTGAACAGCCTCAAAGCAGCAAGTGGATGCTGCAGAGCTACCATTACGCAGGCCGGGATGTCAATCTACCACCCACAGATGCAAATTTCCAGATTAATATTAATAATTAGTAACATGTAACGAATTAGCAGATTGTTAATTAGTTGCCTGTTTGAATTGCAAGTCTGAATTTTGGGGGTGTGGGGCTCGGCTGACCCCCAAAGTACGGCGCGTCTGTGAGGTTTTGCGGGTCCTCAGCCAGCAAAGAGGTATTTTTACGAGAAGGAAAAGCTTGTATAAAAGCATCGGTTGTGGATATGAGACTAAAAAGAAGTTTTCTTTCTCAGCACAAGCAAGGCGGCTTTAAGGGCAAGCAACCAGGACACCAGCCTGACCCCTCAGCCTAAAAACCCGCCTCCTCCTGCAATCTGGGTCAGTAACAGAGTAAGCCATTAAGCCTCGTTAGGTTAACTAACGGATTTAGCAGGATTTAACAGTGCCACCAAACGTTCCCAGGAGCTGGAGGTTTTACAATCTGCGCTGTTAAATCACTAGCACAGTCCCAGGCACAGTGCTGGATCGGGCCAAGGAGCATATGAAAAATTTTCAGCAGAGTAGCTTTAAAAGGTAGAGCAAAATTAGTAGGCACAAGCACAAGGAAAATGATGGAAATAAGGCAAAGGTAATTAGCAGTGTTGGAGCTCTAAAGGTGTAAGAGGCAAAGCTTGCGGGAAGAAGTAACATCTTTTAGTGAAATTGGTAAATGTCGTCTTTACTGCGTAGCTCCTGCCATGGTATCATAACGGAAATGAGCAGAGGCATTAGGGACATCTCTCTGTGTAAGGTTTACTCTAGACATGGTTAATTAACCCTCAGCATTTTTAGCAGAAATAGTGGAAGATAAAGATGCTGGTTTTTATCCAGATGTAGGAACTTTCGTCCTGAGAGACGGTTTGTCTGCCAAGATCTACGCTGTAAAAAAATCTGAGATGGAAGGTCGATAAAGGCTAATGTGACAAATTATTTGTTGGGTAGTTGTGTATACGTAGGTACATCATCAGCATATTTATGGGATTGGTGGTGTAGGTGTCAAGGCAACGGTGTGGAAAGAAGGAAAAGAGCCATGGATCTAGGTGAGTAGAACAGAGAGCAGTTTTTTTTTTATTATTTTTTTTATTTTATTTTATTTTAATTTAATTTCCATTAAGAATCAGTGATATAAAAAACCAAGAACATCGAGTCCAGCTCTGGTGGTTTTGCTTTAAATAGGCTGAAAAACTGGAACTGCTACAGAGAGGACCGACAAAATTATCTCAAGGATGGGGAAAAAAAAAAACCTTCTGTTTAATTTATGGGATGGATTTGGTAACAGTCAGTAAGGAAGGTTATGGGAAAAATAAAACAGGAATAGTCAACTCTGATTTACCAAAGAGAGACATAACAGGCAGCAAATGATTACAAGTCCAGGAAAACTCAAATGAGAAATATAGCAGTTTTAGGAGAGTGAAAGCAATCGATGCATACTGAGATCGAATGACTTTTGGGAGGAACTGCTGGCTTTCTCTGAAGCGGAACCTGAGTAAAATGCAACGGCCTGCATAAGTAGGAAATCTGCTGTGATAATCTAATGGTCTCCTGTTGTATGAAAAAAAGGTGAATGAATTCTCTCTGTGTTGTGAGCGAGCTGTGAAACTGCTTGGGGTGGGTCCCGAACAGCCCAGAGAGCTAGCAGAGCCGTGACGTTTCGTGTTTAGGGAGCTGAGGAATGCCAAGGGCTCCCAGTTGTTCTCTTGGCAACGGCAAAGCAACAACATCACGGGTGCCAAAAGAAACTCTTCTGTGCTGAGCACCAAAGATGGTGATAAACATCCTCAGGAGGAAGAAGAAATAACTCCTTTTCTTGTTGGACAGCACATGTTGCATGATTTAGCTATAAATCTAACTCGTGGGGTTGCTGTCCGCCTCGCTAGCTGTAGGTCAGATGTAAAGCATCCCTGTTGTCTTAGGACCAGGCGAGTTTGGGTTATCAGACAGTAGCTGAGCTGTGCAGCATGACACATTGCTACGGGATGCTGCTGGCCACCTGCACGAGGCTGGGGTAAGGCACGAAGCACGGTCCTTCTCTCTGCAATGACCCCCAGCTCGAAAAAGCTTTGCAGGATTGGAGTCTGGATTTGAGAATGAACGTGAAGGATGGTAACGTGGGCTTTTACCAAAGAGCTGCTGGGAGAAGACACCAAGGCACCAAGTGGCAAGGCAGTGGGTGTGCTGTGTACGAGTAAAAAGCTCTCCTGAAAAATATTGCTGGGAGTTTCAGCCCCTGCAGCCCTGCCAGATCTCATTCCATGGGGTGGAGTTTTTTCTCTTCTGGGCTTAATTACAACACAGCCTTCCCGACCGACGTTCTTTCACAAGCAAGACTTCGGCAGTATATTTCAGCAAGGCATTAACCACTCATCGGATACATTGGACAAGATCCTCAGCCACTCTAAAATGACATTCAGCATTACTGATTTATGCTGTTTGGGTATGGAGTCTGGCGTTTCTAAACGCCCTCAATTTGGGCTATATTTAGCCAGGCACAAAGCCATGACCTTGCACGTTATTTTAGCCATCTTCTTTGTTTATAGGTGCGGCATCGCGTTAGACGGAAAGGTTTCAAAGCCAGCACAGCCACGCTGACAGGGAGCTGGGGGAAAGCAGCAGGATATGTAGTTCACGACAAGCCTCAAAATCATGATTAGAAGAGGAGGCTTTGATTAAGTGGGCTCATATATTTATTGTCGCAGTTACTATAGCGACTGTGCTTCTTTTCGCTGCAGAGCGTTCCTTCGCACCTCTAACAATTGGAATTCTCTCGAGTGCCAGAGGAGATTTAACAACCTCACAGTTTCTGGAGCTATTCAAAACCCGCCTGGGTGCCATCCTGCGCAATGTGCTCGGGGGTGATCCTGCTGGGCAGGGAGGGGGTTGGACTGGGGTGATCTCCTGAGGTCCTTTTTGACCTCAGAAATGCAGGATTTCTGCCAAGCCTTCTGTTTTAATTAAACGTGCTGGGTGCTGTGAGGTATCCCAGCCCTTCAGGCTGTGGATGGCAACCCATGAGACGGAGGTTAAGTCTTCACTGTGTCCACTGTTTTACCATGCATTTTGAGGAGCCCTAACTGGCGGAGGGGACGAGGGCTTGTGACTTTTAGGATCAAGGTCCGTAAGCACATATGTTCAGACTGTGTTACAGAGTCTGATCTAGCAGATGAAAGCCCTGAAGTGCTACAAAGCTGGTGAAGGGCCTGGAGCACAAGTCCCGTGAGGGCTGAGGGACCTGGGGTTGTTTAGTCTGGAGAAGAGGAGGCTCAGGGGAGACCTTATTGCTCTCTGCCTGAAAAGGGGTTGTGGGGAGCTGGGGTTGGCCTCTTCTCACAGATAACTAGCGATAGGACCAGAGGGAACGGCCTCAAGTTGTGCCAGGGGAGGCTCAGGTTGGAAATGAGGAGACATTTCTGTCAGAAAGAGTGGTCAGGTACAGGGACGGGTTGCCCAGGGAGGTGGTGGGGTCACCGTCCCTGGGGGTGTTCAAGGAAGGGTTAGATGTGCTTGGGGACGTGGTTTAGTGGGTGACATTGGTGGCAGGGGATGGTTGGGACGGATGATGTTGGAGGTCTCTTCCAACCCTAAGCATTCTGTGATTCTAAGCAGAGAAGACTTTGCCAAAGCACCTTCCTCACTGTGGCCAGGCCGAAGCTGAGTCTCAAACCCCTCCAGCAACGAGACCACCACAGTTTTACCACGACACAAAGCCGTGGGGAGCAGAGATACCAGACGTGGAGCGGCAAAACAGGAGTCGGACGCGGTCCCTGCTCGAAGCAGCCTCCACCTTGTCTCAAGTAACAACACCCGGGGCCACCTTGCGCCCCCCTCCAAAACACCCCTCTTTGGTGCCTCTCCCCTGCTTGGCTGTGCCTTTCCTGCCTCGCCCTCCTTCCTGGCCTGTCACCCCTCAGAGCTGAGGTCCCCTTGTCACTGCCACAGCCACCCGGGGTCCCCTCCATGGCGGGGTCCCCTCCATGGCGGGGTCCCCTCCATGGCGGGGTCCCCTCCATGGCGGGGTCCCCTCACGGCCCCGTCCCTTTGCCGCCCCCTCCCCTCAAACAAGCCCCGCCCCCTCTCGGGCACCTCTCCGGAGCTCCTCGCCCCGCCCCCGCGCGCCGATTGGCTGCCGCCCCTGGATCGTTTGCATATTATCGACCCGCCATCCCCTGTATCAGCGCGAGGAGCCGCGGAGCAGCCAGCTCATTGGTGGGGCGCCGCCGGCCCGTGAGGTTTCTCCCTTCTCATTGGTCCTGCGCGTTGTCAGTCACGGGAACGCCCCGCCCTCCGGGGTGTCCCTCCCTGGCGCAGCCCCGCTCGCCGCATTCAGTGGCGGGTTCCGAGGCCGACGGAGCTCCGGCGGATGGCAGCTGCTGTCGCACAATAGAGACAGGTCCTCGGCCAGCATCGCTCGGAGGGCAGCAGGAGGAGGCGGACCGCGCTCCGGTAACAATTTTCCAATTGTTAGGAAGGCCTCCGGCCCTTTCCCAGCCCGTCCCTCGGGGGCCTTTTCCGCGGGGAGGCGGCGGGGCGGGCATCGCCTCGGCCCCGGGGGTAACGCGGGCGGGGAGGCGGCCCCATGGCCGTGTTCCCCCCCGGCGCCTTTCCCCGGCTCCATCCCGGGGTGAGGGGTGGCCGCTGCTTGCCGGCCCCGGCCCCAGCCGGGCAGCGCCGCGGCTCCTTAGGAGGAAGCCGCCTGGCCTGCCTGGAGCCCGCCTGCCCGGTCCTTTGGGGTTATTTTTTTCACCTTTCGGCCGTTTGGGGATAAAGAAGCGGCGGTGCGGTGCCTCACAGGTCCTGCCTGGCTCTCACCACCGAGCTGTGTGGGGTGAAGGCGCCTCCGAGCCCCTTAGTCGTGGTGGCAGAGATGTCCAGCTGGTTAAAACCCCCCTAAAACACCCAGCGTGTCCATGAAGGGCCCATAAAGAAGCCAGCCGTGCAGCCAAGCAGCCTTCTGTGTGGTACCTTTGCCTTCTTCCTCCCCAGAAGTTAGTTAGGCAAACAATATACAGACCTATATCCACCAGAGCGATGCAAAGAGCTCCGCAAGCAACTCGTGTGTGGGCAGCCAGGAGCATCCGAAGCGCTGCTCGCCTGTGGTAAGGGGAACAGAAACGCGGTCCCGGCGCGTAAATTAAGGGAAAAAGCTTGCCTTAGTCTGAGGACAAAGCCTCTGATAATCGTTATGAGTCAGCAGCGTCAGCGCAGGCGACACTTGAAGGTGTTGTGTGTTTTTTTTTTTCCTCCTGCAAGCTGAGGAAGTGTTAAAATGCGTGGTAGGGTGCTGGCCTTGGGCGCCTGCTACTCGCACGCTCATCCTTGCTAGAATCCTTTCCTGCACCTTTTCAGCAACAGGAGGAACGCCTCGGGCTGCTAGCTAATTGTACGTGCGTGTATTTTCAGAGTCCTCTTAGGATTTATGGATTGATAATTTGTTATTGTCAGCCCAAACTGTATTACACAGCAAGGGTTGTAAGTGGTGGGCGAGCTTTAGTGGAGGTCACGCCTCATATAAGGTATTTAAAGCTGAGTTACTTTCCCAGGAGGAATTCCCTTTTGGAAGCGCGCAGCAGGTGGCGAGGATATCCTTGTTCCTCTCCCGCTTGGTATAAAATCATCTGTACGTTTGGAAAGAAGAAAGCGGGCGTAGCGTATCCAGAATAAAGCAGCAGCAGCTTTTTCTTCGGAGGAATTCTTCTGCAGTCTTTCTGAAGACTCTGCAGGAGTCTTCTTGGCTTCCAGGAGCCTTCCCAGTAAGACAAACCAAATAAAATCCGGGATGCAGACCCATTTTTCGGTCAGACTAAGCTAAAAGTACCAGTTTGGCAGTTCCTGCAAGTACAAGATCGTGGATTTTGTGATGCTTAAGGCAAATCTGTCCCCCCAAAATGTCCAAAAAGTAGCTCTCTGACGTGTGCTAAGGGTTTTTACCGACCGAGACTCCACTTCAACCCTGTTTTTCTGTTTGCGCCGCGGGCAGCTTGCCAGCGTCGTGAGTTCAAGTAATTCAGATAACGCCGCTCTTTTTGCAAACAAGCTCTGAAGTCACTCTGCTCGATTTATCTCTCTGCTTTGTTTGCTGAATGCTTCCTATCTGAGAGAGTGAAGTTACCCTGCTTAAGCACCCCGCCTCACCCGGCTTTTCTCCCCGTTGCGGGGCTTGCCTGGGAACGAGAGGGGAGCAGTTCAGGGCGTTAAAAGATCCGCCCGCGGAGCGAGCAGCTCACCGCTGGGCGTGTTATCGGTGCCACCTCCCAGTTCATTTGCAGATCTCCAGGTGCCCGAGGAATGCCATTGACTCGGGACATTGCTGGAGAGAACTGGACGCGGCGTCAGGTCAGTTCAGGGAACCACCGGGCTCATCCCCTGCTCCTTCCTCCGCTTCGGGGCTCCCCTCGTAACGTAGCAGTGACCCCGTTCCCTCGCCCCCCGCAAAACCCCTCCTGCACTGCTGGAGGGAGGCAGGTACAGGGGAAACTCTTTTTATTTTTAAGCAAAACCCTCCCTGGGAGGCACGTTTGGAGTTGGAACTTGCCTAATGGAATAATTTCCGACTGCTTGATCATTACCGAAGTGATGAAGCCGGCTAGAGGGTGCCTGGTTTGTGTCACGCTGGGGTGGGCAGGGCGTACCGCAGCCTCGCTGAAAGAAGAAATTAAAGCCTAGTTCTGCTTACGCCGACGCGGGTTTCAGCAGGAATTCTATTCCTCTTTCAATTCCTCTGCTTTCTTCCTAATTCCTCCTGCTAGGGCATTGCCCAGCCTCGGTCCTCTCTCTGCGTATCTGTTTTTGTGACGCTGCAGCCCCCTTTTTTTCCCCTCACGACATCCTTCCCCCTTCTCGACCAACCTCTACGGTCAAAATCATCTCTCCCGGTGCCTCGAGCCCGACCTCTCTTCAGGTAACTCACGCAAAATCCAGCACGGCCACCTGAAAACCTTGCCACAGAGCAGCTTGGGGACCTTTTTGGGGACCTTTCTGGGGACCTCGTGGGTGGCCTGGCCCTGGGGACGTCCCAGAAGCAGGGCTGGTGGGATGGCGCAGGGAAGGACGTTGGGCTTCGGGTCTCCCTGGTTAATTAGGGAGCTACTTGATTAGGTTAGGAGAAATCTGGGCCACGATCTTGTTTGGTGCTTAAACGCTCATTAGGCGCAGCGAAGGAATTCCAATTTAATGAGAGGAAGATAAGGTGTGGTGCTTGTCCTACATTTGAATTCCTTGTTTAGGGTATTTATCAGGGACAAATTGACCCTGGAAGCAGGTGGGGACGTGTTCTGGCACAGCACCAGGCACAGATCAATTTTAGCTTCCACGGGCTTGCTTTTGGGAGCTATGGCGGATAAGCAGCCACAATTAAAAACATTTAAGACCGGACTTGCCGCTCCTAAAGCCTGGCAAAACCTAATTTTGCTTCTCCGATCCTGCTCCTGTAGGAGTCCTTTCCAGCTGCCCTTCCTTTTTCCCCTTCCTGGCTGCCACGAGGCAATTTGGGGTTATTCCCGCTGCGATTGAGTGTAGAGTCTTAAATAACACGCGCCTACTTCCCTTCCCACAGCTGGCTTGGGAACACGAGCGTCAACTCAGCTTGCTTTTGTATCTCAACTTCTTTTTTCCCCCCCCCCCCTTCCTTCCCAGGTGCAGCACCAAAGCCATGTTCTCCCGGTTAAGGGCGGCCGCCGCTCCCTGCTCGCTGGCGCGTCGCGGCGCACACACGAAAGAAAAAGGCAAGCCGCTGATGTTAAACCCGCGGACGAACAAGGTTGGTAGCGCTTCTTTCTCCGAAGGCTTTATCTCCCACCTGGTAACGGCGCAGCGGACCTTGTTCCAGGGCGAAACCGCCCCCGGGGGAGCTTCGTTGGGCCGCAGCCAAAAAAAAAGGGGGAGAAAAAGGAAGGAGTCAGTGATTATTTCTGAGTTTACTGCCTGGACACCCGAAGTACAAGGACTCGAAGCTCTGCTTTCTGCTTCTGTCAGCACGCGCCTCCCCTTGCTCGTTTCCGCGACGACACCAGCTGAGGAATCGCTGATTCTCGCTCGCCCCTCGCTTAGTTTTAGAACGGTTTCGTTCCCTGCTTTTGCAAAAGTTTACTTTTGATTCCCGTCCCTCCGGAAAGCCACGGCTCCCCCGGGCCGGCTTTTGCCGGGAGTTGGGACCGAGCCATATCAGTGCGAGACAACCCCGCGCAGGGTCACGCAGAGCGTCTAAAAATAAGCTTTGAATGGAGCTCGCGGAGGGGGAGAGGCATTCTGTTAATTCCCTGCGTCGGGAGGAACTCCTAACCCAGTCATTTTGTAGCTGGTTTGCTTTTTTCCCTCCCTCCCCAAGCCCTTTATCTTTTTTTTCGGAGAAGCAACCTGGGAATATCGAATCCACGTGTGAACTAAAACCGATCAGGGGAGGGAAGAATAGATCGGTGTCGTTTGTCCGGATCACATCGGCTCAGAGAGCTCTCTGAGCTATAAACACTTCGCAGGGGCACGTCGCAGGATTTCACGTTCCGAGGCCGGGTTTCGAGGGTTCATTGTCAGGGCAGCTCGGCAAAGGTCACGAGCTGTATCAGCTCCGTCCGTGGGGGCTTACAACCTGCCGCCACGTTTGATTTCTGCCGGGCTGCTCAGCGCCAAGGGATTCAGGTTACACCTACCCGGCCTCAGGACCTTTTATTCCGCCTCCGAAGGCGGCGTTTTAAACTCGTTGGGCGCTTAAAACGCCGGTAGGGCAATCAGGTTTGTTTAATTACAGTTCAATTATTTGTATGCTGATCCAATTTGGGATTCCCTGATGAGGCCCAAGTGCCTCTCTTCCAGGTAGGTCGTCGTCTTCTCCCACCTTGTGTTCGGCTGTACCGTTAATCCCGTTCTGCGTTTGTTCCCGGTTTCAAGCCCAATTGATTTTCATCCATGCCCTAAAATATTTGGCTGAAACTCCGGCGGATCGCCCCCGCTGGCGGCGCCAGCGCTCGTGGCGAAGACGTGCGTGGCCTCGCTGACGCCTGGTGAACACCCAGACGGCGTGTTCTTAATTCAGAAATTAAAAAACAAAGCTGCCCGAGAAAATAAATCGAGCAGGACAACGTGAGGAAGGCCTGCACGAACTCCAAGATCAAAAAACGGCCGCTCCCTTTCCCCCTCCCCTGCCCGTTTTCACCGTGCTGGCCTGGGGCACGCTGCTTTCTTCGGCTTGAAGGTAATTTGGGGGCGTAAAATAAGCGATGCCCGCCTGCTTTCCTGGGAGAACCGGGAGAAATAAGTGGAGGTGGAGTCCCACCGCGGGCTTTGTGCCCGGCCCCGCTGCTCTGGGGACGGGAGCTTTCAGGTCTAGGGTTCACGGCCGGGCGGTCGCTGCTTCTGCAGCTTTTATCGGCTTCCCGGAGATGCGTGGGCTTTAAAAAGGGCTTCGGGAGAAGATGGGAGTTCAGAAGGGGTGGAAGAAGAGGGAGCTGTTTAATACGTAACTAGTTTTTATCACCTGCCTGGAGAGGAGGTGTGGAAGTACCAAAGGTGCACCCCGTTTTAACTGCGGTCAGCTCTTCTGCTCCCGAGTCCCCAGCTGCCGGCACGGAGGCTGGGGGAGGGAAGGAAGGAAACCGCCTGGATGAGGAGGTTTGGGGGCTGGCTGATGGTTTTAGCAGCCCTCTTCTTGTAGCTTCAGCGTGGATTTCAGATCCTACTGATGGGGGAAGTTTGCAAAGCTTTTACATCGTAATAAAACAGCTTTTTTTTTTTTTTTTTGCTGGGTTTTAGCAGGCTTGCACCCTGGCTTCCTCCATCGTTTAACTGCTGGTTCTGGACAAAACGAAGATGAGAAATTAAGCTTAAAAAAAGAGGAAGGAAATCCAAGGGGAGTGCCTTGTTCTGTCCCGTTCTCATAAACACAAACTTTGAATCCCTGGCTGAGATAGCAAATAACACCTTTGATTCATACGAGTGAGCTGCCTTAATTCGCTCGCTCCGCAGGCGCGTTGTGCAAGAGTGAACTTTGGGGTTTCGCCAGAGGGAGGCCGTTAAGGAAATGGAAACCCACAGAGCGATATAAAACGCCCTTTATTTGGAAAAGGTTTATGATGCCTTTCAAGGTTTACGACGCGGAGATGAGCGTGTTGTGATGACGACTGGAAATGGCACGGTTTGGTCTTCCAAACCCTGGTGCGTTTGGATAGATCCTGCTTTTGTATCTTTGGCAGGGGCTTCTTTTTTTTAATATATAAATCATGTTTTTCAGAATGCTTGGGAGTGTTTCTGGTTGCAGGTAGAGTATTCCCTCCTCCACGGGTGCCCACAAGCCTTCGCAGTGCTATTTTATCCCCGCCCGCAAATAATTCTCAGCTTAGAGACCTTATCAAAGTCGCTCTTGCAAGATTCAGGTCTCCCGTTCCCCTTTACGCGTAGCGGGCGACTGGAATTTGCCTGGGCCGGTATTTATAGCGCCGCTTGCTCTTTGTAGCAGGAGCCCAGCTGGTAGGGCCAAAGCGAGGTCCAGGCGGTTCGTGGATTAAAGGTGCAGTTCTCAGAGATCCCCCAAAGCTGCCAGCGCTTCGTTTCCCTACCTTTTTTCATCCCCCCCCATGGCGGTACGTTGGTTGTGTTGCGACAAATTCGACTCTACCTATTAATCATTTCATTCACGGTCTTCGAGCAGCTTAACCTTCCCAGGGAATCCTTTCACCTCTGCGGAGGATGTCGAAGTGAAACTGAAACGGATCCAGGAGAGAATGAAACGCTTGGCAGGTGATAGAAAAAGGAAGAATTGAGTTGGCTCTTGTCAAAACTATTCCAGGGAAGGTTGTCAGGTATAAAGTATCGACCTATTTTAGGGTTAAATGCTTTGCAAATCCGAGTATTTGCAAGTATTTTTTGCAAAATCGTTGATTTTTTTTTGTCTTTTGTCCCATTTTTTTACAAGACCTGAACCTTTGAAGCCTCTTTTAAGCCTATTTTTTTTTTTAACCGGGCAGCATGAACCTGAAACGGGATTTTGTGTTTTGCAATTTAAGCCTCCCGAAACTTTAATTTGTTACAAGCGAGGCTTTTGGGCGGCGGAGCCTTACAGTCCTAAGGGATCGGGCATGGCCTTGAGCAAAAAAAAATGAAGCGTTCAGGTTGAAATTTGATCCCGATAGAATCATCGGGGCGATTCCCACCCTTTGGGGTCAGGATTAGGGAAAATAAGTCGGAAAATGCAGACGGAGAGAAAGCTCTTTGCGGCTGCGAGCGTAGGGAGCAGACTGGGTGACCCCCTTGTTCCGGTCAACCCTCTTATTTCTGGGAAGTGGTTCAAGAACCAGCTGTTTTCTTCCGAAACATCTGCGGTGGAATCTCGTCGCTCTTCCCCAGTTTCACCGAGGGGAAACGACAGCTGGGAGAGGCCACCCGAGGACTCGGCGCAGCGGAAAATGGATAGTCAGAAACGGCAAAGAGAAAGCCAGGATAAATAGAAGTGCTGGAGGGGAAAAACAGCCAAGTATTGCCGAGCTTTATTTCTCTCCTTCTCACCTCTCTTTTGTTTTCAGGGGATGGCCTTCACGCTCCACGAACGGCAGATGCTCGGCTTGCAAGGACTTCTGCCCCCTAAAATCGAGACCCAGGACATTCAAGCCTTACGCTTCCACAAGAATTTGGCAAAAATGACGGACCCCTTGGAGAAGTAAGCACCCCTCCGGCCTTGTTGGGTCCTGCGAGTAAATGGAGGCGGCTGAAAAAACATTTCACGGCCTTAACCAACCAAGGCCTTGATGGTTTTTTTTTCAGTCGTTGAAGGTTATTTTCAGTTTTGCACAGAAAGCTGCAGTCACCACGTGGCCAGATGAGGCTGGGGAGCATTATTGTAAAATAATCTCTAACCATAAGGTAAACCAGAAGGTGTTGGAGCTTTTTTTTTTTTTTTTGCCAGTTTCTTTCGTAGAATGGCGTGTTTTTAGCATCCTGTTGCTGGTTTCGTACATGCCTACGTGTATCGACGTGCCCAGCTTGAGTCGAGAAGGGAATTTCATGAAGAAATACTGTGAAATATTACCTTGGCTGTTTTTCCGCGCGGTCTTAAATAAGCATAAACGGGGAAACTGTTAAATCCACGTTGGTTTTGTTGTCGGTTTCAGGTATATCTACATAATGGGCATCCAAGAGAGAAACGAGAAGTTATTCTACAGGGTTTTACAAGACGATATCGAGCGGTTGATGCCAATTGTGTACACACCAACGGTGGGCCTCGCCTGCTCCCAGTACGGACACATCTTCAGGAGACCAAAGTAAGAACAATAGATAGATGCTGCTGTTAATTTTGTTGTTGTTGGGTGGGTTTTATTTCCTTTTCCGTCGGTTTCACCTGCACAAGACTTGCTCCGGTTCAGGGCGGTGAAAGCTGGTTAAATCCGAACTGAACACTCAGTTCGTGCTGGAAAACAGGAGACTGGAAAACAAAAGCGGTAACGTGGCACGGAAGTACCAGAAGAGGGGCTCCAGCCCCGTTTGTAGCTCTTCCCAAGATGCCGTACGGCTCCCTCAATTCCCAGGGGGAGTGCTGTGGATTTCTCCAACTCCTGAAATCCCATCTGTGGAACCGAAACCTGTCTGAGAACGGAGCAAGCGTAGGTTAAAAGGGATCTCTGACGGCCAGCCAGCCTCACCCTGTGCTCAGGAGGGGTTTCTTTAGATGTATTCTCCTTGAGTGAAAGAATCAGATGCTTCTGCTCTTCACCTGGGCTCTTTTCTGCTTCATTGCCTCCCCTTTTCCCGGAGAGAAGCACTCCTGAAGAGGATTTCCTCTGTGTTTTTCCCGTAGAGTGTCCAAGTGACTGAACAGAAATGCATACACCAAATCGTCCTGTGAATGTTGTGCCTCACGGGTGGCAACAGTTCAATTTTACGAAAGCTTTTAATGTTTTAAGAGTTAGTTTTGCAAAGCGAAATTTCGAATTGTCACCTGCAAAAGATTTCTGTTCTCTTTCAGAGGGTTGTTCATTTCCATCTCAGACCGAGGCCACATCAGGTCCATTGTGAATAACTGGCCAGAGAACGACGTTAAGGTACTAGCGTTGTATCGTCCTTCTTCTGAATCGTTATTTAAGCTCAGCAGGGCTTCTTGGCTAGCATTTGGTGGAAACCTCAGTGCTGAATAATCCGTTCTTGGCAGTTGTTGGACAACGATTGCAAAACACAGAAGAGGTGGTTGGGAAGCCCCCGTATTTGGCCGTTCAGTTTGACCCAGTCGGGTCTGGAACCGCAAAGGGAGATGATACCACTATAGAATTTCTATCGCTAGAAACTTTATAAATGTCAGTGATCTTTTATAGCTTCACCTGCGTTTCGTTTTCAGGCTGTTGTGGTCACCGACGGAGAAAGGATCTTGGGTCTCGGAGACCTCGGGGTGTACGGGATGGGAATTCCAGTGGGGAAACTCTGCTTGTATACGGCCTGTGCAGGAATCCATCCAGATAAATGCTTGCCTGTGTGCATCGACGTTGGAACTGACAACATGGTGAGTTAGACACAACTTTGCCTGAAACTCTCGCTCTGAAAAGTATCTGATTGAAAGCGTTTAGCATGATAAGAGGAGATTTTTAGCTGGGCACCTTAAAACCAAGTATGTTTTTTTTTAAAAGGGTGAGCGATTCAGAATTCAGTAACGTGATTGTATCCGTGATAGAAAAACCCCAGCTAGCTTGACAGCGAAATGACGCGTTTGGAAGTAATTTGAATGCTGGGACACTGCCAAAATAGATTAAAGCCAGCTGAGAGGCTGGAAACGCGGAGGAAGATTCATTAAAGCAGTTTCTCGCTCGCAGTATCGATCTGTTCCGTTTTAAAAGTAGCCGTCACCGACCTCAAGTGCCAGCTGAAGTTCCTGAGCATTGATCTAGGCTGGGAGCAGCTACAGCGGCCCTGCAAACGCAGTATCTTTGAGAGCGGTGTGAAACGTGAACTCCTGGGAATGTTTACGGAGGAAGTGATTCACCCCGCTGCTGCTTTATTCTCTTTCAGACCCTCTTAAAAGATCCATTTTACATGGGCCTCTACCAAAAAAGGGATCGCTCGCAGGTCTACGATGACCTAATCGATGAATTTATGGAAGCCATTACAGACAGGTATGGCCCTGAATATTCTGCACGGATTTACGGCCAGAACTGCTGGCAAGAAAACTCCGGGACATGCTGTCCTTGCAAGAGCCGCTTCAGGAATGAAGATGAGATGCGTTTGTGTTTCTGGCTCTGTAGCGACTTTTTTTTTCTGTGACCTGTTTGTATTTACCCGTTAAATATGCACAGAATGGAGATGGAGCTCTTTGAATCCCGAGGACATCTCCTGTCCGGAGATAAACGTGCAGGATTTGTTTTTTAATCAATTCTTTCTTGGTGAGCCTAACGAGAAACGTTTCCCCTGGTCTGTAGGTACGGCCAGAACACCCTCATCCAATTTGAAGACTTCGGAAACCACAACGCTTTTCGGTTTTTGAGAAAATACAGAGAGAAATACTGTACCTTCAACGACGATATCCAGGGTATGCCCTCTGTTTGCCTTCCTTACGTACACGCCGAAACGGTTCCGAAACGAGATGTGCCGTGTAGATCCGTTCAATTCCCCTCAGATTTGTCCCGCTTTTTTTATAGGGACGGCTTCGGTGGCCTTAGCGGGCCTGCTGGCAGCACAGAAAGCCACTGGCAAACCGATTTCAGAGCAGAAAGTGCTGTTCCTTGGAGCAGGAGAGGTGAGTTCTCACGAGCTGGCTAGAATTAAACAAGATCGAAGCGTATTTATTTCCTGATTCTTTGGATTTCTTTGCAGGATTCGTTTTAAGGCACGATGAAATGCATCAACAGGAGGGGGTACCTGCTTAGAGAACGCTATCTCAAAGTAGTTTGACATCTGCCAGGGCTCAGTTCCTCACTTCTTTGCATGGATTTACAAAAGCAGCAGGGAGCTGTGCGTAGATGAGGGGGAATTTACCGTGAAATTATGATTCAGTAGGAAAGGGAGGAAGAATTAACACATCTGTTAATTCTTACGGCGTTACAGAGGAAGATGCCGTGGTTTCCTCGGGAGGTTTAAAATCAGTGGCTGTTTGCAGCAGACACTTGGTAGTGGCAGTAGCAGCACCATGCTTCTTGGTTTATCAGCAAAATTGCTTCTAGGGCGCTGGCAAAATCACTTAATTAGCTGCAGAAGCCTCCTGCTGGGCCAGGTCCTCTGACGTGGTGGCGTTGCCTCTGAACTGAGCCCTGCTCCGCACCTCCCTCTGCCTGCCAGCCTCAGCACCTGGTGCAGGAGGAGGGAGGTGAAGGAAAAGCGCTGCCAGCATCCCCTTTTGTGCCCTCTGTCAGGAAAGAGAGGTTCCGAAAGCAGTTAGGCACAGACCGCTCGGCCGTGGTTTCCTGGCAGGAGGCCTGCAAGCACTGCCTTGTTCTCAGCGTCCAGCTGGGCTGCTTTCTTGTGGCTGCTTCACCGGGCTGGCACGGGGGCAGAGCACACAGGAGAGCTGCCTCTCTCTTCGCCTCGAAGAGGTGATGCTGTCGATGCCAGGAGCCTGCTCCAAACTAAGCAAACCGCTCGTGTTTCAGAGCCGACGGAAGAAATTAAGTCTGGGGGGGGATCTTGAGCAGATGTTCGTGATGACAGACCCCTTTTTGTGACTCGTTATAAAAAAAAAAACAACTCCTTTTATCCCCAAGGCCGCCCTGGGAATCGCCAACCTCATCGTTATGGCCATGATGGAGAATGGTGTTTCAGCAGAGGAAGCCTACAAGAGAATATGGATGTTCGACAAATACGGATTGCTGGTTCAGGTAGGGGCGCGCCAGACCTTCAAATACCCCAGAAATACGGCTGCTTTACGTCTCCTCCTCACAGCTCAAATCGACGTTTATCTGTAGGGCCGAGAACAAAAGGTAGATTCCAACCAGGAACCGTTTACGCATCCGGCTCCGGAGCAGATCCCAAAGACGTTTGTGGACGCAGTGAACGTGCTCCGGCCTTCCGCTATCATCGGTAAGTCAGGTCGTTTTTGGTTCTCTTTCCACGACTTCGTGCATTTTCTCTTGCTAACGTTGCCCCCAGGAGGCTGGCGATGGTGATCCGCGTTTCTGTGAGATGGAAGAAGTGAGGATTAGGAAGAAAAAGACGGAAAATAGGTATTTGGAGCACGTTAATTAGCTGTTCCCGTGAAAACGCGGATTTTAAGCAGCCACCAGCAGAGCAGTGCCCGCTCGCGGTCTCCTTGTGCAAGAAATGTGATTCTTTGCTCCGGGCGGGGGTGAAATCAACTGTCATCAGTCCTCAGGCAACCACGTCTTGATTTATCGCTGTGTTTGCGTTTACTTCAGGGGTGGCAGGAGCTGGGCGGCTCTTCTCTCACGACGTGATCAAAGCGATGGGCTCTATCAACGAGCGGCCGATAATATTTGCGCTGAGCAACCCCACGGTGAAGGCTGAGTGCACGGCAGAGGAAGCGTATACGTTAACAGAGGTACGGGGCGGTTAGAAGCGTCGGCCACTCGATGATAGAGTGTGTCGGTCACCCTCTGTCCTCGCGTTCCCCTGTCCCGGTGCCTGTAGAACCAGCTGGTAATTTCCTCTCTTTCAATCTTAGGTTTTCAGGGGTGGGGCTTTTGAAAAGACGTCTTTTTTTTCAGCACAGTCCCGAATCTGGCAGCTCATCCGCGTAGAAATGAGCGGGTGGAGACCTTTCCTCGTACGTCGATGCAGAGATGCGAACCTCTTCCTTCCACTGTTCGTGGGGTTGAGTTTCTAGTGTTAAAACCTCGCAGAGGCAAGGCGCTGCTGGTTAGTTTCAAGCTTGGTAAAACGAGCGCCGAAGGAGCTGTGTTTACCCCAGAAAATGCAATCGTATCCCTTCCCATCAAGACCCAGGAGTTACCTAGAAAATCCTACCCGATTCGACTTAAGGTGTTGGTCTTGCAATTCGGGATCAGAGCTGCCAGCCCCACGCATCTCCTGACCCCGGGACCTGGCTGGTGCGAAATCCTTCACCAGACCAGGATGGCTCGAAGGAAATGAAGACATCACCGCTGAATTTTTATTCCCCCCTTCTTCTTCCGCTAGGTGGCACCTCGGAAAGCCTGACGGTGCTCTAGTGCCCTCTGCCACCGCGTGTTTGTACTGTGTGGGCTTTCGTTGTCTTCCAATTTTCACTCTTTCGAGCCCTTTTCAAGGAAGGCTGAGCCGACGGCGTTCTTCGCTCCCTTTGCCTTATCGTGTCCTTGGGGACCATCCTGAGCTGCAGGACACGGCTGGCCCCGTGTTTCATAACGCCTTCATCTCCTCCATGCTGCTGCCTCTTCAGGAACCGACTAGCAAAAGCGGTGATGGTTTATCTCCCTTCGTTTCGCAGGGGCGTTGCTTGTTTGCCAGCGGCAGCCCGTTCGACCTGGTGACTCTGGAAGATGGAAGAACCTTCAAACCAGGCCAAGGCAACAACGCTTACATTTTTCCAGGTATTAACCAAAACTGTCTTCCGACCTTTTAAGGCTGGGCCGTTAGCACCTCCTCCTGGGTTCCCTCGCTTCCCGAGTTAGCGCGGCAGCGCGAAGAAGAGCATTTAAGGACGAGAACTCGCTCCGAAGAACGATGGAAAGGGAATTAGCGAAGGCCGGGTGCCACGCACGTGGTGCGCGCGCAGTGAGCTCACCCCAGGAAACAAAAGGGTGTTCTTAAAGGCTTGGAGGGCTCTTCCGCTTGTTTGCTGGGGGGAGGAGAAAATAAGCGGCAGGACAGCCTGTCGAGGTTATGTCTGCACAAAAGCAGCCTTAGAGAGATTTCTCTGCGTCCCCGTTTCTCTCCCTTTCTTCCCCCAGCTGTCCAAAGCCACCTGGTAGGGTAAACGATTGAGCACACGTGGAAAAGGTTCCCTGAGCGTGTGCGGAAAGCTGTGGGAGGAATGAAAACTGAACAGCAGCTTCTGGGCAGCAGGCTGCGGATTCGAAAGTGCTGTGGCCCTAATTGGCGATAATTTTATTGTAGGCGTGGCTCTCGCTGTGATCCTCAGCAGTGTTCGACATATTAGTGATAAGGTTTTCCTAGAAGCTGCTAAGGTAAGTGTGGAAGCAGAGTAGGCTGCGGCTTCTGGTACGGGTGACGCGACGAGCGGTCCCTCAGATCTCGCTGGAACCCCAGGGTTTTCTTTTGGCTTCCTTTATGCCTCCCTAGTGGGGGGGGGGGGGGGGGGGGAAATCCACAATTTGTGGAAAAAATTAGCGCCCCCCGCAGCAGTTGCTTATCATCCGGCAACCGAACACCCAAATAGGAAATCTGTGTGTAAATTGCCTCCCGGCCTCGCAGGGGCTGCGTTTTCCTCCCGCCCTGCTCTTGCTTCCACCGCCAGCAGTGCGGGCAGGGCCGTGTGAGCTCCCTGGGCTCCTGCCCCGCTTTCCCGCTCTGAAGCGGGAGCAGCTAGCACATGGGAGCCGCAGAATCAACTGCGGTCCTGTAGGCACCCGGTACTCCTAAACCCCACGCTTAGGGGTAGCTCAGCCTCCAAAAAACTGGGTCTTACTCTGTTAAATACCGACAAGCCCGATGCAGGCACGGATTGGAGAACTGACCCCCCAAGAACAGCGAGATTTTTTTTTGATGGCCTTATCCCAGTTCTTTAGGAAAACTCCGGCAGCAAGAGCACCACCAGTTGCTTGCCTCGGGTGTTTTAGCACGTTCCTGATCCCGTTCGGTAGGTAATGAGTTGCTGCTTTTCTAATTCAGGCGCTGGCGGAACAGCTGACTGACGAGGAGCTCGCACAGGGAAGACTTTACCCTCCGCTGTCTAACATCAGGGAAGTTTCTATTTATATTGCCGTCAAGGTGAGTGTGGAACGTGAAAGCTTTCACGTAAAAGCGTGCCCGAAGTGTTTTATGCGGATGTCGCTGCGCCGTAGAACCCTTCAACACCAGACGGGCGCAAAAAGAAAACAACCCAACCCCCTCGTGCGTTTGCTAGGAAGCAGGCGATATCCTTGGGGGTGTTGGATGCTTGGGTTGGGCGGTGAGCCGAAACTGGGCTCTCGGATTTCTGAAACCAAGCTTTCGGATCCCCGATCGTTCGGGAATTGTAAAAAGACTTCACGGTGTTTGTCTTTTATCCAGCTCCTAAGCCCGAAATGCTAGGGAAGCGTGAACGTCGCGTGGATGTAGTGCGAGGCGCAAACTGCCCGGTGCTTTGACTTTGCAGGTGATGGAATTTTTGTACGCCAACAACATGGCTTTCCATTACCCCGAGCCCGCAGACAAGAACCGTTACATTCGATCCAAAGTCTGGACCTACGAATACGAATCCTTCATGCCCGATGTGTATGACTGGCCCGAGTCTAAGGTTCACTGATGGACCGGAAGATCGCGCTCCTCAGGCAGTACCTTCTACTCTGCAGGGATCCCTTTTTCCGACCAATTTAAATCGTGCCCGTCGAGTCCTGTAATTTATTTTCACTTATTTTGATGTCTCTTTGCCCTTGACATAGGTTGCTCCCCGCTCCCCCAGGCATCTGCTGAGAACTGTTTGGATGAGGGCATCCATTGCAGGATGGAGAGAGCTCTTCAAAATTACTCCTTAAAATGAAACGGCATTTCTTTGAGCCCTCACCACGCTAAATAATTCGATGAGCAACGTTTTAGCTGCACGTGCGTGATGCTCTCTCGTCGCTGCTGATTTCCGGAACGATTTATTTCTGCTTTTCATAATCAGTCTTCTCATTGGCAGCATTATTTGTGCCGACACCAGAGAGAATCCCTTCAAAAACAAAAGGGGGGGGTGGGGGTAGCTTAAGACAAATTTAAGTCTGATGGGCTTAAGTCTGATACTCAAAGATGCCCGTGTCCAGACTTCCTTGTTGCCGCTCTCTTTGTGCTTTGAGGAGCAGCGCGGTGTCCACGCGCGGGATCTGCAGCAACGTTGCATTTTGTCTTCCCAGCGTCCCGTGAAATCTCGTAGGAGGAAAAACGCGAGCTCGATAAAATTATCCCAGGAAAGCCTGACAATGCATTAATCACTAGCTTTTAAAAAGCAAAGCTGTGCTGTTACCTACTCGATTATATCACGTAAAGGCAGAATCCGAAGTGATCTACAGAAATCTTGGGAGATTTTGCAGGCAGATTCTTGCAGTTGACTCCAAGGTGACGGAGCGGTGGCTTTTTTCTTTCCAAGTTCTGTTCCTCCCAGCTGCATCGTTTCTCCCTCGCGTAGCCTCGCTTTCCCAGAAGGACTCGTGTATGATGTTTTTTACGGCGTTCCTGACTCAAACGCTCCCGAGCGGGACTCGCTCGCCGCGTTGAACAACCCACCCTCCGCCCCAGAGCTGAGGAAGCCAACCCCGAAGGCGTAATCCTTACTTAAATAAAGTCTCCGCAGAAGTGTGCAAAATAGACCCAAAATACAGCAGGGAAAATAGTCTCTGTACCTCCTTAGACGTCATCGCTGTCGTTCCCTGCCCAGTCTCCGCTTTTAAAATGAAGTCGATGTGTTCGAGAAGGAGCAGTCGGCTTTTAGAAGGCTTTGTCGAGGTGAGGAAAGAAGACTGATTATAGAAACGCAGAAAACGGGTGATGGTGGGGGAAAGGCCGCACCTTCAACCTGTGGTAAAATGCTGCCTGGTGGGGCTCGAAGTGCTGCACTGCCGAGCTGTGCGACTTCACATGGTCTGCAGCTTGTATATGTGAGCAGATACACACAAAAAAAAGACCAACACCTACACGGGATGTTTTTACAAAGAACGCTCTTTTTTTTTTTCATCTATTTTTGCTAGGCCTGTTTTTAGTGTATTTAAATTGGTGATCTCACGGAAAGAGAATGATTTCTTTAGCCTAGAATTGTTTTTTACCTTCTGAAAAAAAAAAAAATGCAACTCTTGCCGAAGCCCCTGCCTCGGTGGAGTTGCGCATCACTGAATCAAAAGACGTTGGCAACGCACACTTCCTCGCTTCTTCTGACGACGTCCTAATTAGGCAGAAGAGTAATAAACGTATCCTACGCACTGATCTCGTGTCCTGGCTGAGACCGATCGCAAAGGCAGGGCCGTCAGGCCCTGATTCTAACGGGGTTTTACAAAATAAAGCTCCACAGCCGTCTCTTCGGCCTGGTATTTATGGGATTAGCCAAAATAGAAATGTTTCTGCTGCTTTTTTTTCCTGTAAATCCCACCAAAAAAAGGGTTGCAGGTGTTTTCAGAGCTCGACTCTCATCTGTCCCAGTTACAGCAGTGAAGTGGTACCAGTAAGGTTTTTTTCTCTGCATGCACACCCGTAGACATCGTTTAATCAGGTTCTGTTCCTCACCTCTCATTTGCACTATTTACAGAATTCTGCCTTTAAGGTACAGCCATTCTGTTTCCATCAGCAACTGGTAACAGCTCACAAATTTGTAACTGCTTTTCACTCCTCATCTCAGATTTATTATTATTTTTTAAATAAAAAATACAGATTCTTCTTCAGCTTTGTGAATTCCTCAGATGTAATTAATCGTTGAGTTAATTACTACGTCTAATCTTGCTGCTCAGGAAGGAACCCCGGTGTCCTTTTGAAGCTCACTTTTTTTTTCTGCTCGCTGGTTTGTTCAAAGCCACTTACCGATCTTTATCCATAGATGAAAATTCTTTTATGAAGTAAAAAAAAACCACACACCTAAAGGCCAACTGGTGGTGAAACTCTTCAGCCAGCCCTGGTGACTTTTGCCTTCGGAGTGGCAGAGAAGTGTGTCTTCCACATCTGTTTGGATGCTATTCTGGATGTACAGAACACTTCTGAGAGACTGCTAGGGATCAGAACTTCCCGTTCAATTCAGTAGCTTAGTTTTTTTCCAAGACTTGTTCTCTTCAAATCAACGGGAGCAGGACTGAGCATCCTGCTAGCGACATACAGAAACATCTAAGCGAAGAGAAGTGAGACTAGATGGCTGTTCCCATGTCCTGTCTAATACCTTTTTAAACCCAACTTGGACTTTTCGCTTCTCTTCCTGGTTCTCGTTGTGAACACTGACGTTTCACGACGATGCGTTTGTTTTTCCAAGCCTAAAAAAAAAAAGGTTTAAGAAAACCACTGCCATTTTGGGGTTCTTTAAGATGCCACCGTACCGCTGTCCCGTTTCATAACAGATGTTTGTAACAGGCAGGGACTGCTGTTACATTGAATACTGGAGCAAGGAGAAAATCTAGAGCAAAGCTCTAATTACACCCGCTTGACAGCTGAATTTGAGTAAAGCAATTGCGTTGCCTCTGGTGAAGGGACATCTAATTCTGTATGCAGCTACCTTGACCTACCTACCCGCTCCTGAAATACATCGTACCGTGGTATCAGAAAGCCCTTCTGGGTGAACTGTGAGGAAAACCCAGCACGAGACTTCTCCACCCTTTAAGTAGTTCCTTTCTAAAACAGAAATACAAATCCTTTTAGGGCCACGCAAGCGGTAAGGTTGACAGTTTTTCGAGAAACAAAACAAAACAGCAAAATTATTTCTACCGTAGGCATATCTACCTTACACAAGTGAACGTAACTGTGCTGCAGTGCTTGTGAGAGCCTGATCTGTCCAGGGTTGGCTCTACTGGGGAGGGTCATTGCTTAGTTGAAACTAAAATTGTATTTAAATGTGAACTTTTTTTTTTTTTTTTTCTCCTTTATATGCTGTAATTTTATTGAAACGTGTGTTCTGGTCCTCTATTTTCGTAGTAAAATGCATTCCCTTTGCCTAAATTATATCTGATTTTGTTTCTTCTAAAACAATAATGCTGGACCTACGCAGAATGTCTGTGAAATCACCCAAATCAACCACATTTTTTTTACTTTATTATTTTTTTTCCTTAGTCTGCTTGATTTTTGTCCCTCGTACAGGATCAGCAAACCAAGCAGGTACTTGGACTGTAAGCAAAGCGATTAAAATGTTTATCTCAGAAGGTTTTTTTCTGGAACATCTGGCTGTTTCACAGCACTCTGAGGGTCTGAAGAATCATTAAGATATATTTTAACAGCGAAAAACCAAGTCTTAGGTGTAAGCGGCTTGTGGCATCCACCGTCACGACCAGGGACGCTGCAGGGGAAGGGGGAATATTTGAGGTGAATTAGCAGGTTTTAGGCGGGTTTTTGTGACCATTTGTAAGGATTGTTGCTGGAATGTGTATGGCAAATGAAAAGAAATCTCCTTGCACGTGTCCCTCAGTGCGCAGCGTTGGCTGCTTGCATCCTTACAGAGGAAAACGCAGCCTGCCGGCCTCACAGAGCGACCCCACGCGGGTACCACAAGCAGGGCCGCGTAAAAGCACAGTTTCCACAGTCCCCAGCTTAAAAACCCCGCTGAGAGCACTTCGCAGCCTCAGCAAGCCCCACAACCCCCACGGGTTGGCGATCGGGGGCCCCGCTCTCCTCACGCCGAGGCCCGGGGGAGGCCCCGCCGCGGGCCCGGCCCCACGGAGCGCGGGCTCCGCCTGCCGCCGCCGGGGCCGCCCGCACGGGTAGGCCCGGGGACGGGGACGGGGCTGGGGCTGGGGACGGGGCGAGGGGGACCCCAGATAGCGGGGGGAGCCTGAGGGAAGCCCGAGGGGGGTGTGCTGGTGGCGACCGTGGTTGCGGCTTTCATTTTGTTACCGTTACGGCGCGGTGCTGAGGGCGGGTGGAAGGCTACGGAGGTGCTTGCTGAGCCCTCCCCCCGTCACCACACGTCCCTAAAAGCCGTGTTTTTCCCCCATTTTCCCTTCAGAGAAGCCTCAGGACGGTCTGTTCACACACGCAGCCCGGCTTCCCTGTGCAAGAGGCGGCCCTGACTGGGAGCTGGCGTGCATCTGGCCGCCGCTCCGGCGGATTTTCTACTTAAAACTTGTCATACCTGTAGTGTTGCTCCCGGAGGAACCTTAATCGCCCTCACCGTGATTGTTGGTTTTTGTTTTTTTGTTTTGTTTTGTTTTGTTTTTCCTGCTTGAAACTCCTGAAAATGCTGTTTCACGCCAGCCGTCTGGGGCGAGACGCCGAGCAGTTGAAAGGAGAAGCAAAGCCAGCGCGGCGTGGCAGTGCCGAGCACGGGCTTTGAATCCTTCTCGTCACACAGTTAGGAAACAGAAGTGGTTAAACTTTGATCCTGCGTATCAGGAAAGCTGATCTGAGCTTCCTTGGCTTTCCTGGAGCCTCTGCCTGCTGCTGCTGGAAGGGTACAAATGCACAGTGTAAGGCCCCAGTCCAATTCTTTCTCTTTTTCAGATTAGAAAGTATTAATGCATGCAACGTCCTTATAGAAAGGAAGAGAAATCTGTAAATCTGCCTTTTGGGGATGCGACAGATGCTTCTCGTTCTCTCCCACCCCCAAAGCCAGCTAATTGCGTGCTGCATCTCACCGTGCTTCAGAGAGCCCCGTCAATGCAGCGGTGAAGGGACGGCTGTGGCAGCTCCTCCAGAAAAAAAAACCAACCCCGAGAAGGTGGCAGAGCTCTGTCTTGACCGGTAATTGAAGCTCTTTCAGGCCCAGCACTGTTGAGGCACCCGAAGGCTGAGGTGAAGTGGAAGTACACCTGAAAGCGAGGTAGAAACTAAGACTGGAGCAAACATGTTCCCTAAGGAACATGTGTGGCTCCTGGAGACGGGCTAAGCTCCTTGTTCAGACGATGGAGCACGTCAATGAACAACTCCGTGTACAGCAGCGAATCCTTCCCCTCTGCTGGGCTGGGCTGGCTCCTTCTGAGGTCCCCAGCTTTGAAATGGCAGCGGTGGTTATGTGTTATTAGTCGTTCTTAAAAGGCCTTCAGAGGAAAGCGCATGCCTTTGGGCAGGGAAAAATGGTTGAAGGGACAGTCCTACACCCGGAGAACAGGAAAATGTCAAGTCGGAATAAAGGGAAGAAGAAATAACACCGATTTTTAAGATAAGATCATTTCCAAGTGGTTGGTATATATTTCTTTAGGTAATGAACAAAAGTTGTGTCTTAGGTTTGGGCTGGATGTTTGCAGCCTTGCACTGACTTGAAAAAGAAGTCTGCCTTTTACTTATTTTGTAAATATTCTGATGTCTGAAACTTGTATCCTACTCCAGGATTTTTTTTTTAATGTTTTTTAAGGGAAAGGGAATTTGATCCTCACTCTAAAGTACGTAGGGTGCCTCCCCTTAAAGCAAAAACATCTGGTTCTTTCCCAGCATAAATATTTATGCTCAGTGACTTAAAATCTCTCTTTCAGGTGGCACATCGGCACGCTTAAAATGTCGATGGATGTAACCTTCCTCGGGACGGGCTCGGCGTATCCCTCTCCAACAAGAGGGGCATCGGCGTTAGTGCTTCGCCGAGAAGGGGAGTGCTGGCTCTTTGACTGCGGGGAGGGAACTCAAACACAGCTGATGAAAAGCCATCTCAAAGCAGGTTCGTGCTGTCGAAAGGGGAAAAGTTTCGTGAGATCTAAGCGAAATACTTTGCCTTCGTGCTCGTGTTGCTTGAATACATAACTAAACATGCGCATCTGCGTATGGGCGGCGGTTGCTCAACCTGCTGTGCAGTAGCCCTTGATCGCTCTGTGCTGCAGAATCGTGCTTGAGAACCAAGCTCTTCTGAACCAAGCTCTTCCGAATGAATTTCTTACTAAATCGTCCTGAAATCAAAACAAATAAATTCGGTCTTTCCTACACTGCTTAGTTTTAACGGAGGCTCAAAATGTTAAAACAGCTGCCAAGGACTTTTATCGCAGCAGCCTCTTCTTGACAGAACGCTTGGAAGCCAAAATAAGCTTTGTGTTGAAACTTATCACTGGTGGGAAAAAAAAAGTACTTTGGGGTTTTAGGATTTAGGCCTGAAACACCGGTTTCTTTTCAGTTCCCTCTATCCTCTTTTTCCACCTCTTGCCACAAAGTGATTGATTTCTGAGTTGTTATATTTTTTGTTTATTTTTTAATCTTTGTTTTCCCCCTTCTGTGCTAATCACTAGGCAGAATAACCAAGATCTTCATAACTCATCTTCACGGTGACCATTTTTTTGGGCTTCCCGGCCTGCTGTGTACGCTTAGCCTCCAAAGTAGCCCTGACCCAAACAAACCAGCCGTCGATATTTACGGACCGATCGGGCTGAGAAACTTCATCTGGAGGACCATGGAGCTCTCCCACTCCCAACTTCTCTTTCCCTACGTCGTCCATGAACTTGTCCCTACGCGGGACCAGTGCCCTGCAGAAGAATTTAAAGATTTTTCTGATTTGGCCAGAGACGAGGGACAGGAAGCCCAGGGGAGAATTCTCCACCTGGATCCCGTGGAAAACTCTTACTTGCTGTTGGACAACGAGCAGCTGCTTGTGAAAGCGTTTCGCCTGTTTCACCGCGTTCCTTCCTTTGGCTTCGTAGTGGAAGAGAAGCCCCGGCCTGGTAAACTCAACGTACAAAAACTGAAAGACCTTGGTAACTATTACAACTTATTTTTCCTCTTTTTAAGTTTTATTTTAAATGCCTATAGGCACGTGTTCGAGCTCGGTGACTCCAGCTTCCAGCAAATTTAACACCGTTGGGTTCCCGGGCAGCTGAAATCTTTTTCCGACAACCTTTCCGGGCTTTCTATTAAATCAGGGCTGCTGCGTGGCTCTGCAATCCATTCTGATTCCATCTTCTGTTTTCTAGTAAAGAGGTTTTAATACGTTTGTACCGGCGCAGCAATCTGACTTGGTGTCTAACACCAGTGCCAGTTAATATCGCAGCCTATTCTCGTCCTAAGAGGAGTAAACAAGCTCAGAAAGGCTTAAAAAGCATCCTGTGGCTTTCCGAGGAAGGTACGGCAGCGCGTTTTGCAGGAATTTATTGATTTTCGTATGAAGAACGTAACTTTTCTTCAAAAGCACTTCCCGATAAGGTTAGGCGCTCTTTATTTTGTATGAGCTATATGAATTGTCAATTGCTGCTTGTCTTGAGGTCGTGTTATTTTCCGTAAGACAGCTCCTACGTAGCGTTACCTCTTCTTAAGTGATGTTTTCTTCAACCTAACGCTCACCACAGGACTTACGGACCCTTTTGCCTCTCTTTGCCAGGAGTTCAGCCAGGTCCGTTGTACGGGAAGCTGAAGAATGGAATCGCCGTCGTTCTAGAAGACGGAAGAACGATTTCTCCTTCAGACGTCTTAGAAGACCCTATTCCTGGCAGGAAAATCTGTATCCTGGGGGATTGTTCGGGGGCGGTTGGAGACGCAGCCGCGAAGCTCTGCCGCGACGCGGATTTGCTGGTTCATGAAGCCACGCTGGACGACACCCAAGAGGAGAAGGCCAGAGAGCGTGGCCACAGCACTCCAAAAGTGGCATCTGCTTTTGCCGAGCTGTGTAGAGTTAAGAAACTGGTTTTGACTCATTTCAGCCAGCGGTACAAACCAGCTGCTCAGGTAGGCGAGGGAGACACCGACGTCACTGAACTGAAGAGACAGGCGGAAGCAGCGTTAGATGGTCGAGAAGTAGCGGTAGCCGAGGATTTGATGACAATAGAAATCCCAATGAAAAAGTAAAACCGGCGGTATTAGGGAATTCTGGGGGAAGATACAAAGGAGGAGGGCTCTGGATGGCACTTAAAAGCAACGGTAGGGTTTCTCGTACCCAAATGAATTCTCTTTGCTTTTGTAAAGCAAGAAAAAAGGATACCGAAACATCTGGAATTGGGAAGAAATCTGTAGGTGGCTGCTGCGGGCACCTCGCCTCTCCAGGGCAGGCGCAAGCCCAGGGGTTTTGCTTAGCCTACAGGTTCCTAGAGGAAAGCAGTGTCTGTAAACAGCCCTCTGGAAGGTTCTGCACCAGAATTCAAAGCATTTTCTCTGTTAGAAGCCTTTGAATAACATCTGTTTCAAACTTCTATGCAGCACTTTGTAGCTATTTACCTGATTTCCAAGCAGGAGGGCTGTCGCTCTGAAACCAATAAAGCATTTCGGGCTCTGCCAAGTACTTGTAACCGGTGGCGGTGTTCGAGTTGAAGGCCTTTTATAACACTCCCTTTACAAAATCCCTTTGCATATGAGCTTTTCTCATAAATAAACACAATTTGGGCTTCCTGACAGAAGTGGATCACTCCTAATTCATGTAAAGGTCTGAAGTTTGAGCTGGGTTTGCACACCTCTTCCCCACGTCACTAAAGTTTTGGAGGTATGACCTGGAAGTCTTTCGGCAGGCGAAAGTAGCCTTCCCTAAAGTGCTCCTCCAAGTGCATTTTCAAGGATGGATTCTCCTGATAAAAGCATATTTCTAGTTGGAGAAATACACCCGTGGGAGGAATTCCACCTGTTTCCGCAAAGACTTTATTCCTTCCAGTTAAGGCACACGTAGACCGGCTTTAAATTTGTGTCCTTTTCTTCCCCACCTCAAAACAAACCCGAAGCTGGAGCTGCCCAAACTTCAGCTCAATTTTCTGGTCAAAAATTAAATCGGTGTATTTCAAAAAATGAGCAGTAAATACATTTCCCTTGCTGTGGGTTCCTGAATGCTGAAATACTTCATAACTTTCTAATAAATGTGTAAAAATCTGGCAGGTTTTGAGCTGGTGAAAGAAGGAAGTTAAAGCTTGCGTGTAATTTTTCCGTACTCTTCCCATTTTCTTCTGTAAAGAGTGCAGTTGGCTGTAGGTAAGCAACAATCCAAAGAAAAAGAGGAGTGTGGCTTCCTAATATTTGGCTAAACTAATCGAATTAAATCGGGTGTCGTATCCCTATCCTTCCGTAACTCGGAACTGAATTACACCAGCATCGATGTTTTCTAACTGTGCTTCAGGGGCTTAGAGGAAGCCGTCGATTTCTTTACCAAATACTGGCAAGAGTTGTGAGCTGGAGGGAGATGACTTCTGGAGCAGAAACCCATGGATCTCCTAAAAACGGTGTAAAGGAACCCTGCAGACGATGTGATAGCACGTTCTTTCCCCCCAGAAATTGTTTTGCTTTTGGCAGACGGGTAATATGCTGGGCGTTCATAGCAGGTGCAGAAACCTAACGTCACACTCTGCCTTCTGTGGTGAGGAGCCGAGCAGACTCCATCCACTCCCCGATCCCCAAGCGGCCTAAGAATGGTTTTATTTGGGGTTAGAAGAGCAAGGAGACGGTTGTCCCTAAGTGAACCAGGAGATCCTGGCACGGAGTTGAGGTATCCGTGCTTTTTTACGGCCACTTCTTCTGCGTGGGCCATCAAAAAAGGAAATGCAGTTTTTATCTGCAAGTTACCTGGTCTATATTAAGGCCAGATTATTTATACGGCTGTCGTTTTTACAAAGAGTTTCTTTGTTGTACCATGGTGGGAGAGGGTACATTCAGTGCTGGCAATTCCTATGGGGTTTATTTAATATATTTTAATCAGATAATTAAGTCAGGGTCGTCTCTTTTTTAGCAGACCCGTGTGGCTCTGCTGTTCACGGCCTGCTGTTCTCTGTATAAATCTGGATGCTGAATTACTTTGTAAATCTGCCTGCCAGTGAGACTCGGATTAACGGGAAAAGGTGCGCCAGTGAGGACACCAAAAATGCTGTTTTTTTTCCGTGAGTTTATCTCCCCATCAGCCGTTTGCTAATTAGCGGAGCACAAAAATCCCTCTGCATTAAAACCTATCCGCCCCGAGAGGCGTCGGTGTGACAGCAGGTAAGCGATGGGCTAATCCGCTCGGAAGCTCGTTAGTGCTCCAGATGGTGATTTGGGCCATCACAGACGGAGAGAAATTCCACGGTCTTGACTTCCCATATTCGTTTTTGGTTTTAGATGCCTTCAAAGTTAAGAAACACTTCACCCCGGAGAGGAAAAAAACCCCGTGAGAACCTGTGCAGCTCATTCTCATTTGAATCCTAATAGGCACGTCGAGGTGCTGAACTCCTCCCAGGCGCTGGCGAATATTCTGGTGATGTGAAGCCGATTTTGGAGCTTTAAATAGTTTATTTTCAAAACTTCTTCTGCTTTCCTGGAAGGGTTCCCCCTAAATTCGCTTCCTTTTTTAAGCTGGCACCAGCAGAGGGACGCGATAAACTGCAAAAAAAAAAATGTTTTTTAAAATATATATGGGAAATATAAACCCCTTTGCGTTGAAAGGGGTTCGCAGGGACGGGGTTTGGGGTTTCGTGGCCGAGCTGGCAGCTCGCTCACACCTGCTGCTAGGACTTTGTGGAAGCCTGCCCCAAATTTCCCTACACCCGCGTCCCTTTCGCCTCCCCCATTGCAAGCAAAATGCCGCCCCTAAAGACGGCTGCCCCGTGGAAAGATGCCCCAAAGGCGGCAGCACCAGCCCCAAAAGCCTCAGCCCCTGGTGCCAGGTGGCGTTTGGTGGGTTGCCTTTGTGGGGTTTTGCATTTATGGGGCTTGAATTTGCAGGGCTTTGCATTTATGGGGTTTGAATTTGAAGGGTTTTGCATTTACGGGCCTTGAATTCGCAGGGTTTTGCATTTATGGGGTTTGCATTTATGGGGTTTGCGTTTGAGGGGCTGTGCACTTCTTGGGGTTTCAAGTGTGGGGTTTTGCGTTTGTGGGGTTTGCATTTATGGGGTTTGCGTTTGCGGGACTGGGCATTTCCCGGGGGTTTCATTGGTGAGGTTTGGCGTTTCTGGGGTTATTTGTGGGGTTTTGTATGTGGGGGGTTTTGTAGCTATGGCGTTTTGTAGTTGTGGGGCTTTTTATGTGTCTGGTTTTGTGGGGTTTTGTTATTTGTGGGG
>NC_048926.1:1918932-1941039 GCF_011077185.1 Oxyura jamaicensis | reverse complement strand
CTCCGTTGCGCTTCCAGCCCTGCCGTTTTCCCCTTGCGCCTTCCCCCTCCCAGCAATCACCTCAGCGGCCGCACTCGGGGCCCGCCCTTTTCCAACCCCTCAGCGCGCGGCGCTTCCCCGGATGTGGCGCATGCGCGGCGGCGGCCCGGACGTGTCGGCGGCGGAGCTCGAGAGGCCGGAGCGCGGCTCCCCCCCCCTCCCCGCCCCCCCCCCCCCCCCGGCCCCCCCCCCCCCCGCCGCCGCCATCACCGGCGGCCGCCGCCGCAGCCCCGGGGCCGTGACGGGGCGGCCGGGCCCGGCCCTGCCCTGCCCTCCGCAGCCTCTCAGCGCCGCCGCAACCCGGGGCGGGGAGGGCGGGCCGGGGCGGGGGGGCGGCTGAGGAGGAGGAGGAGGAAGGAAGGAAGGAGGAGGAAGGACGAGGCCCGGCCCTGCTCTCCGCGCCGCTCCGCCGTACCGGGGCCGGCCCCGTCAGCGCGGCCGCGCCTGGAGAGCGGCCCCCAGGTAACATCCGCGCCCGGCAGCACCGCTGAGACCCGCCGGGACCCTCCCCCCCCCCCTCCCACCCCCCATCCCGGGTCAGGCCCGGGGAGCTGCCCCCCCGCCGGGCTCCCCTCAGGGCTCCCCTCAGAGGCGCCGCTGTCACCCCCCGGGGCTGTCGCAGGGACCCTCGAGGGGCTCCGGGATCTCCGCTTCTAGGCCTGGTACCGCCGTTCACCGAGCTCCTGGCCGGGTTTAGCTCGTCCGGGCCCTCCTCACCCCGCGAAAGGAGCCGTTTGGATTTTGCTCGTTGCATAAGCACGCGTGTTTCGATAAAGCCGACGGAAAGTTTGCTTTGCGAGAGCCGGAGTCCACGGCAAAGCGTTCAAACTCTTTTCCCCTCCAGCCGCTCGGGAGCCTTGTTCCGAAGCTCCTCCGTAAGGCTCCTCGCAACAATAGGCGGCCGAGTTGGGAGCGAGGAGAACAAAGGTTCGCCGGGCAGCCCCTTTGGGGTCCGCCAGCAACGTCAGGACGCCGTTTGCCCACGTCGGTAACCCTGCAAAAAAAAACAAAGCAAACCAAAAACAAACCCCCAAGCCCACTGCTTTGGCTCAGGGCTGGAATCTTCCGCGCTTGCTTTACCCAGAGTGGTTTCTTGATTTCTTTCGGAACGCGGAGAACGTTATCCCCGCGCAGATACCATCTGCCTCTCGTTGCAGTCTCGCACACCTAGCGCCAGGGTATCGAAACGTCGGCCGCGAGCGAGGAATCGGTGCTTGTGCCTCCGCGAGGCTCCGCTCTTCCCCTTGTTGCTGGCTTCGGCCGCAATTGTTGCCTCTGTTGGTGAGGTTCTGACAAATTGCTGTTTGCCCTCGCCTGGGGAAGCCTCCTGCGGGAAGATGGGGCTTGTAGGATCCTCCCGAGGAAGAGCCCGGCCTGGGTTCTGTGGCAAGGGGCCCTGCCACCTGCAGCTTGCTGCACGTGGGCTCTTTCCCCTTTCCCCTTCGCCCCCCTCCTCGCCTGCTGGTGCCGGGATAGGCAGGGGGACGGGCGCGGAGTCCCGCTGGGTGGCTCAGACAGACCAGCTGGAAAGGAATTTGCTTCCCTTCTTAATACCACGCTGTAACGTTCCGTGCTCTTCCTTCTCTGACCGTACAGAAGCCTGTATTGAAAAGAGGAGATTTTTAAGCTGTGTGCTTGCTCAAAAAAAAAAAAAAAAAACCCAAACCCAACACGAACAACAAACAAAGGGAGGGAAGGGGAAGCCAAGATGCAAAGCGCACCTTTGGAGGATTTAAAATCTGTGCACGCGCAGCTGTACCGGCGGAGTGGTGCCGCCTTCTTCATCCTGTCCTGCCCCCCACGCGCTCAGATCGAAAGGCGAGATAAGGATTCTGTTGTTTTTTTTTTTCCAACGTTGTGGTCGTTTCTTGCTTAAAACACCTGCAGGTTTCTTCCAGCAAGAAATAGAGGCTCGTGCTTATTTTTCTAGCCGGGCGCTTGCTTTAAGGTGGACTAGGTGCCACTCTGAAAACTCTTTCCTCGGTATTCTGACGAGCGCCAGCTCTGGCCGTGCAGAGCAGGGTTAGCATAGCACCTTTAACGCTCTCCTCTCGCTCTTCAGTGCTAATTGTTCTCATGTCTGCAAACATTTTGTTCCTGTTCGCCCCTTGGGCAAGTAGATAACAGCCTGGGAAGTATCCGCAGTTGAATCGCTGCTCCGGATCTTCATCAGATCGCGAGCTGCCTTTTTGTTTCATCGCTTTATAGATTTTTTTTTTCCTTTATCGTCTTTATCAGCCAACTTCCACCCCTTGCGTTATTAAAGAGCAAAAACTCCGGAGCCGCGTTGTGGTGCTTCAAAGCTCCCCGCCGCACGCGCTGCTTTTCTGCCGCCTTTGTGGCGGGCTAATTTTGGAGGCAACGAGCTTATGCAAGAGCCTCGCCGGTCCCTTTATTCGCGTGAAACTGTTCTGACGAGCCCGTTCTGTTCAGCGTTACGCTGCCTGGGATCAAAACGCTCCCGATCTGTGACGGGGATGGCTGAGAGCGGGGCTCGCGCTCCCGCAAGCGGCTTCAGGCAAGCGACGCTTATTTTTTTTCCTTCTTCTCCCCCCCAAAAACCCAAATCCTTTAGATTTACAGCTTGAAAATTAAGTTTGTTCATTAGGATTTGATTCCGTTTCGCATTTATTTCGCGCCCCAGGGTGTCCCCTCACCGTGATGTTTGGGATTTGGGCTGTCTGTCGCCCTCCTCCTGAGCATCTCTGGGCTTTCACCGCTGTATCGGGAGCTTCTTGCCTGCGGGGCTGCTTCCCTTCGGCATCAAAAGCTTCCCAAAAGTCCTTTGTTACCCTTCCACCTACGCAGAAACGATTCTTCCAGTTGTGCCGAGGACGCACCGTGCGTGTATTTACATAAATATACACGCGCACGCAAACGGAACACTCGACTTTTTAAAAATTAACACCACTTAACGTTTTCTTTTCCAACCTAAAACGCTAAAAATTGCGATCCGGTCGCTCCTGACGGCACCGCTCCTCGGCGTGCTACGTCCAGCAAACAGCCTGAAGGCCCTCCACTTCTCTCCTGCCTAGAAAACGAGCGGCTTGCCGTGAAAACGAGGGATAAAACGTGCTGAGAAAGTGACCCGGAGGGGTGTTGGGGGTGGCTCTTGGCCTCTTGCCCGTACCTGAAGGTAATTAGCCGGTGGCATTTGGCCCGTCAACATTTTTAGACCCCGAGTTCCTCGGTGAATTCGAGCCCTGCGCAGCTGCCGTTGGCTCCGACCCTACTGTAAACGAGGACGGGTAGAGTGTCACGGCACCGCCGGGGCCGGGATTAACCCTCTTCCCCGAGCTCCGTCGGGTCGCAGACCGCTGGATCGCGTTCCTCCGCGCTGCCTTCCCGTCGCGTCTCCGTAAGCGTGCGGCGGTCGCGGTTTGGCTTGGTTTTTCTCCCCAAGCCGCGAACTGGTTTCAAGTTAAAGGACTTCCCTTAAGGTAGTTTGAAGTAACTCGGGGCCTTTTCCTCCTGCGCTCCGCTCCGGTCTCGTTACAGATGCGCGCGAGATCCTCGGAGGCTGCGTGAGGAGGAGCTGAGCTTTGCTCCGGCGCTGCCTCCTGCTGCTTTTTTCCTCGTGGTCCCGTCTCTCCTCACCGCCCCTTGTCCCAAAAGCGGAATCCCAAGTAAGTGAGGTTCGCGGGCACATCCAGCGAGCCCCAAATCACTCAAAATCCGAGGTTCTGCCGAACGCGAGCCTTGTCTGCGAAGGCCATCGGCTGAAAACGTGGATGGCATCTCGCTTTTATTTGCACGCACGCAAAAGAAATGCGCTCGGAGGGTGTCGAGGCACCTCCTGAACGCGTGACTCGATCGAAGGTAGGCTCGTCGAGCTGTTTTCGGTGAGCAGCTAGGTTCGTGGCGCGTGGCTTGTCTGCAGAAAACCTTTTAAAATGCTTTAGGTGCTCCCCGAGAAACGTCACGGCCTTTATCAATAACCCGCCAGGTTTCTAACCGCTCTCTCACCCGCCTCCTGGGGCTCTAAACCCCAAGATTAAACACGGGGCGGGAGGGATTCGTAAGGAAGCCTCCCGAATTACCCCAGCGGTTGCGCCCCGGCGGCGTCGCAAATCCCGAACAAGTGGCCCGGCTTTGAAAAACTGCTGAGCACTCAGAAGCTCCCGTTGAGTGCGGTGGCAGCTGAGGGGGGGGGGGTGACTCAACGTTTCTGAAGATCGTTCCGCTTAAACGGGGATTTATTTGCTGGATTTTATTCCTCTGAAAGCCAGCGAGCGAAATTCTCATTCAGAGTGCGAGGGGCGCGGAGCCGCGTGCCCGATGTTAAGCGTTTTTTGGCTGATGGCTTTATCTAGTCCCTTATTCCTGATCGTTTCCGCGTGCCTATCCGGGATGCTGCCTTACATCGAAGGCCAGCGCCGTTCCGGCGAGCTTTCCCAGCTTTATTACGAGCTCAGGTTGCCATGGAGAATGACTGGCAGCTTCAGCTTGACTTTGAAAAGAGGCTCATTGAGCCAAAGCTCCAAAAACTAGCACCGAGGGAGAAACTCGAACGGCTAGGTAAGGCAACCCCTCCCCAAACTTTTAGGGGGTTGCTTTCCTGCGGGAGAAATCAGACCCCAAAGCGTCTTTACGGAGGAGAACACGTCCGTTTCAGGAAGTTTTCCCTTTGAAGGAAAGTTCAGATCTCGTGCCGTCGATGCTGGCGTTCTCCGAAGGTCAGACCACGTAGCTGGTAGGGTTGCGGCGGTGGGATGAGCTTCTTCAGGCAGAGTTGGCTGAAAAGCAGCACTCTGAAAAGATCAGATTCCTTTTCTGCTAGCGCTCGACACCTGCGTCGCTGGATAAAGCGTGGTGAAACGCGATAATCAGCCCGTTTTGGCAATTCAGAATCAGGCCAGCTCTTCTTAATTTCATGAAACCTCAAAAAGAGGAGGTCGGCTAGCTGTGAGAATGACACAACGACCAGCACCTACGGCAAATGTTGCTTTATAAACGAGTTGAAAGGCCTGAGGGTGAACTTAGTCCTGATTTCGTTCCTTATTTTACATCTAGCACAGGCAGCTCTGTTTGACAGAGCCCGTTTGGAAAGGCGTTCTCAGTGACTTCGCCTGATTTCTCTGGATCCGCAAGGAGGAAAGAGATCCTGGAGCTCTCGAATCAAAAGATCCGAGCGGTGTTAATGAAATGGGAGCTGAGCTAACGGCCTTTCAATTAGCAAAGTGCTGTTACAAGGGCAAAAAAAAACCAAAATCTCATTTCTAAACCTGTGCAAGCGGTGTCTTAAGCGTGTTTTAGCTATCACGGGACGAGCGATACAGATTTTTTTTTTGCTGTGCTTTTAATATCCTGCACTTTAGCTTGAAAATAAAAGGAGCAAAAAGCCGCAGCCTTCCTTAGAAACATGATCTGCAATTTGTTAAAGAAACGATTCTAATGTAGATATTTTTTCCTCCTAGGTTTTACCAAGAGACAGTACATCTAACCCTTAACTTGGATCATCTCTTGTTCATCAGCTTGAAAATCATAACAGCCCCCCAAACTGACATTTGATCCGAAAGAGAAAGCTGTGACAAATGGACAATATGTCTATTACTAACACGCCAACAAGTAATGATGCTTGTCTGAGCATTGTTCACAGCTTGATGTGCCATCGCCAAGGTGGAGAGAGCGAAACTTTTGCCAAACGCGCAATTGAAAGTTTAGTTAAAAAGCTAAAGGAGAAAAAAGATGAATTGGATTCTTTGATTACAGCTATAACCACAAACGGAGCTCATCCTAGCAAGTGCGTTACAATACAGAGAACGCTGGATGGGAGGCTTCAGGTTAGTACAAGTGACAAACCAGATGTTTTCCTCCTAGCGAAGCTGGAGCAAAAGGGAGTGGCGCAGGATCCTAGCGTGTTGAGGAAGAGTAGCTCTTCTGTCGCGTTCCCCCCCCGCCCCTCGCCCCCGTTTGTAGGCATGTTTTTGTGGCTCTGGACTGCTGCAGCAGTTGATTTTTCCTTTTCTTCCCCAAAGGAGCAGAAGGTGGTGCATCAGCCGTTCTAAACGAGTGTGTGTGTGTGTGGCAGTAAAATATATTTAAAAAAAAAAAGGGGGTCACGTAACCAAATTCGGCTGTTTAATCCCGGTATTTTCACTACAAGCTTCTGTTCACTCTGTGTTGGTCAGCAGTGGGAAGAAAGACCTCTGATCCCTTGCTAAGGTACTCCGAGGAGGCCGCACTGAGGACGTACGTTAGCCTTTGTATCGTCAGTACTCAGTACCTGCACAGCTTGGGTTGCGATTTACTCGTTCCAGGGCAGATGTCATGTTTGCTGGCTAGCTTTCTGTCTACCCTCGAAGCATTTTAATTTTTGTCACTCTAACGGATTGGCCATTCTTCTACTCGGAAATTCCTTCCAGTGGTAGGGTTAGCGCCTCGTTCCTCTTCTTCGGGGGCAAAGCTCCTTCATCATCCATGGTGGGGAGGGTGAACATACACACGACGTTCAGCACAAATTTCTGCTTCTGCCATTTTGGACGCAGTCTTTTTTTTTTTTCCTTAAAAAAAAAAAATCACGGTGTTGACTTAACCGTAGCAAAACCCGACCAGATTTCTGTTGAGCACAGAACTCGAGTAAACCGTACCACCTTTTTTTTCCGCCCCCCTCCCCCTGCATATTTTGATAACGGAGGCAGGTTGTGTTGTTGGTTGTCCTCTTCCAGCTTTGCTCCTCGCTAAGTCAAGGGCAATGCCGTGCTACTTTCCCAACCAACTTTTGTGTCTAACTTTTTAGGTGGCTGGTCGCAAGGGATTCCCCCATGTGATTTACGCTCGTCTTTGGAGGTGGCCCGATCTTCATAAAAATGAACTCAAGCATGTTAAATATTGTCAGTATGCTTTTGACTTAAAATGTGACAGTGTCTGTGTCAATCCTTACCATTATGAGCGCGTAGTATCGCCCGGCATCGGTAAGTAGACTTTTGACTTCAGAATGGAACAGTGGTGGGAATAAAATGTGAAATGTTTTTCCTTTGGAATGCAGGAAATAAAGACCTCGTTAGAAAGCCACCTTTTAATGATCCGATGATGAATTGTTCTCCTGTGTTCTTGCACCTCTTAATGGAATTAATTCTTTTACCTCTCTTGCGAATTTTAAAGAACGGTTTGTGGCTTTTGTTCAAGCCTCTGTTTGCTTCGCACGCAGTTACTGTGTATTCTAGAAATAATTTAGCACGGGGAGTTGCCTCGTGATGGAGGGGAACAGCATGTAACGTAGTAAATAGTCGATAACAGCAATTTGTAAAGGCTTAGAAAATTAATGCTCAAACACTGTTAAAGATGATAATTTTCCACCCCCCCCCCCCCCTTTTTTTTCTTTCTTTTTTAAAGATCTCTCAGGACTGACACTACAGAGTTCTGGTAAGTAGTTGTGTTTACCGTCGCCTTTCTGCTGGGGACAAATTGTGTTAAATCCTCTTCGATAGGGACACGATTTATTTCTGTGTCTGGGCGCCAAATGTCCAGCGGATCTTACTCAGAAGGCTGAAGTTGTGCAGCTGATAGCTGCTGAGTTTCAAAGCTGTTCTTTTTTTCCTTCCAAAAAGATAAGAAAGTTTGAGTAAGGATGCGTAGAAATAAGTTCTGCTGGCACTGGTAGTAACTTCCTTGCGCTGTGTGTTGTTTCCAGTCAATTTTGATGGCGGTTTGGACAAAATAAGTGGTTTGCTTTGCCAGCCGGTGTTCATCTGTAATTTACAAGACGTTTCTCTTGGTGCTTCAGGATAGTTTATTTAGGTTAAATTCTCCCCCCAGTAGTTTTCATTAGCGTTGTTACTGCTCGAAAGTAACGCTACGGTTCCCAGCTAAATCTTGAAAATGAGGTAGCTTCGTTTGTTGAAACGTTCGTTTCTTCGCAGCCCCATCGAGCATGTTGGTGAAAGACGAATACGTTCATGATTACGAGGCGCAGCCGTCGTTGTCTTCTGCCGAAGGACATTCGGTCCAAACCATCCAGCACCCGCCGAGTAACAGGGCATCTACGGAGCCTTACAGCACCCCAGCCATGTTAGCTCCTACCGAGGCTAGCACTACCAGCACCACTAACTTTCCCAACATTCCTGTGGCTTCAACAAGTAAGATCGTTGAGCTTCTATGCAATACTAAACCGTAAAAACGTGAAAGCTCAGAGATAACCCATGATTTTGCCAAGTAGATCTTGCTCTGGAACTATGCTGCTGCCAACCCGCGTCGTTAAATGTGTGGCGGTACGATCTATGCAGTCTTAGAAGTGTTAAAATAAGCTTTTAATTTGCTGAGTAATTCGACTAAGTTTTCCTGCTAACCCTGTCTTTTTTCAACGGACACTACCTGAATGTTGGGAGACTGGTTTGGGTGCTCCAAAGCTTCAACGATACGATGTTAAACTGTTGACCGCTGACAAATTATGGCTGTTAGGGGAATAAATACTACAGGAATAGGAGAACCTTAATGTTTTATCACAACAGCAAGTGGGACAACAGACTTATTAGCGGGTGGCAGTGTAGAGACGTCTCCAGACGATTCTTTAGCGTGCCGCTAAAATTGTCTTCCAGTTTTAACATGACTTTTTAAAAATGGTCCAATGTACTGCCAGAGTTGCAGCCCTGATCAATACATTTGTGAGTCCAGCGGGGTGCTGCGGTGAAGTTTTTCTTGCTGGTCTGTATCTGATACGAGCGGAAGAATCTGGTTTACCAACATCCAAGCTCGTTCCTCATTTTAGGAGTCCCTGTTACATACACAGCGTCCCGCGGCCCTAATGTAGGGGAGCCATGAAGTGGGAAGGGGGTTTCACGTGCTCTTTATCACTCTGATATCGAGCCTGCGTGAGTGTAACGGATTTCATGTTAGCAAAATTAAATCAGGGCAACGTGGTGTTTCAATTACGTTCTTTCATTTTAGGCAAGGATTTCTTTGGTTAAATCTAAGAACAGTTGGAGACTTGAGGTCTGTATTTGTCTCCAGTAGCAAAACAAGAAAAAGGATAGGTGATTTTAACTGCATTACGCTCAGTAACTTCTTCCCATCGTTGCTCTAATTGTTGGTGCCAAGTGGACAGGAAAAACCAACGCTGTTGTAAGTTTTAGGACGAGTTTTCAATGCGTTCAACTCCGCTAGGCAGACCAGTTGGAGAGTGCAGGTGTGCTTGTGAAAGTGCTGATCAGTTTAGTGTTAACGGCTGAGCTGAAGCCTTACTGAATCCCGTTCACCTGTTCTGAAATACCCGTGGTTTTACCTGAAAGCTTAGAAAATGTATTTATTTGGGAGGAAAACAAAACAAAACAGGTTTCTGAGGAAGGAGTCCAGTGATGTACGCAGCTGTATTCCAGCACTATTGTTAAAAATACGTTTTGGAGGAACGGAGATTTAAGTGGCCTCCCTTGGGTGTCCCAGAGTCAAAATGAGCTGATGCCAAGCGTCTGCCTTCCAGTTTCCGAAAGCACTCCGGTGGGTGGAAAAAAAAGTTCTGGAACCGAACGTGTAGGAACTGTGTATTGCAGTGCCCTTAGCTGGGTGCATTTTTCCTACCCGGTAGCGCTGAGCTCTTCTTCATTCAAATTTTGGAACGTTCACGAATAGGTAGTGTGTTCTTTTACCAGGTCAACCTCCCAGTATATTGACAGGTAGCCATAGTGATGGACTCTTACAGATTGCTTCAGGGCCTCAGCCAGGAACTCAGCAGAATGGGTTTACAGCTCAGCCAGCTACTTACCATCACAGTGAGTATACACATACGTGCGCTCTTCTTAGCTTTCTAAAACCGGGTTCCGAACGCTCAGGAGAAATAGAGGATTTAGAAATGAGACGCCGGGAAGAAGTCCCTTAAAACCCAACCTCTCCTTTTTTTTTTTTTTTTTTTTTTCTCCTTCTTTTTTTTCTGTTCTCCAGATAGTACCACAACCTGGACTGGAAGTCGGACGGCAGCCTACACACCTACCATACCTCACCACCAGAATGGCCATCTTCAGCATCACCCACCTATGCATCCTGGACATTACTGTAAGCGTTCCGCATTTTCAGAGCATGTCTTTTGTTTTCAGCTCGATTGAGTGGTGCGAGGGTCACCTCCGATGGGTTTTTACCCCCGTGCCTTTTTTTTTTATAGAACTACCGTCACTTTCTTTAATATATTCTGACAGTTAAATATAAAAACTCCTTGCACTTTCCTCACTTAAAACAGATTACAAATTCACATGGCTCTAACGATCCCACCTATGCTTTTGATGTCTTCCCATCTCTAACAAAAACCATTTGCTTTCTAAAACCTCCATTTCGTAAAGCTTTGCAGTCTTGGAGGAAGACCGTTTTTTTTTGTGTGGAAAAACAGTTGTCCAGAAGTTGATTGGGAATTTCTTGCTTGGATCTGTTTTTCCTCCAAAATATGGACATTTCTGGCTGGATACATTACATATATATATATAAATATTTCTTAATATACTGCTTAACCACTCCATCCTTTTGCAGCAGTGTTGTTAGGAAGAAATGAGGGAGAAAATGTGAGTTCATGCTGAATTTCCAGCTTGTCTGGATCAGAAAAATAGTTTTAGGTCCAATCATTAAATTTCATTTAGGATCCCACCTCGTTGCTCTCCCTCCTTGTCAGCAATACCGAGTTTGAAAGACTTCACTGGTGCTGTAGAGGCTCTATAAATGTTTTTTGTGTGTGAATGTAGCTTTCCATAATTAATGTTTGTAACTGCCTGGTGGCACCACACAGAGCTTTTCTTGGCTGCTGCCTCTTCTCACTTCAGAAAGTCGCATCTTTTGACACCTCCCAACATTGTGCCTGCTTTTGACATCTTGTTGCAAAAGCTGCCGTTACTTATAATACTACGTTTCAGCCTTTTCTTCTTGTCCTCTGCTGCCTGTGAGGAAGCCAGTTAGTTTATAAAAGCGGAAAGAATTGGCTTGACCTTTACCAAGACCACATTCACTATCTATTCCTTCCAAAACAATTTCTCTGGACTTCTTTTTCCCCATCTCCATGGAGGGTTTCTTATAGTTGGCTCCATACCATCTCCCTTTTATCTCCCGGAGCTGGCTCGAGCAGCACAGAGAACTGTTACACCGCAGCCTTCCCTCCTGGGATGCAAACGGAGCTCTCTGCTTCTGAATTTTCAAATCCCATCGATTCTGTGGGCATTTTTTTCTAGATTTGGCTGCTTGATTCAGATATTTCTGGGATTTAGAATAAGTGGCATCCTCACAAGTCCTTTTTTCAACCAAAACAGGTTAAGAAAGACCTTCTTTTTTTCTTCCCTCGTGTAAAACAAATTGTATATTTTCTCTTTAAGGGCCAGTTCACAATGAACTTGCATTCCAGCCTCCTATATCAAATCATCCTGGTAAGTAAAATCTCAAATAGAATGCGAAGTACTGCTGAAGCTGACAATGGTGTTTTGAATGTGCATTTTTTTAATGAAGCGCTCTGAATTTAGTGGGAGGGATTCAAAAGGGGAAGACAGAAGGAGAGGAGCCACTTTGTGATGCCTTCTCTTGAATTTGGACCCCCATGTTTTAGAAATAATGACATAAGAAATTAACAATATAATTAATAATGGCGTAATACGCAGACACACGAGTGTTTATTTGAAGATGGAAATAATTAAAGGAGTTCATGGTTTATTCTTTTCTGACAGAACAATTGAATCTTAGGGGAATTTCAGGTTTTAAGGTGTTGGAAGAGAGAAACTCTTAAGGTGTCTGAAGACAGAAACTCTTTCAGTGGCATCCTCTGTAAGGGATCAGGGTTTCTCTTCCTCGCATGGTAGCTTTTTCAAAGTACCTTCTTTGCAGTCAGTTTTTGAAATAGTATCAGGTAAAAGGCACCTCTTTGCTATTAAGCCAAGCCATTTTTGTTCTGCTCCCTTGCTTAACGCTTGTTTTATCCGGTGGCCGACTTTCTTGTCTACAGACGAGATCAGTCTGTGGGCTTCGATGTTTCTGCCCCTCTGCCCAGCATCCCAAACCTGGTTTGCTTTCTGAAGAGGACAGAGAAAGCTGACTTCACCTGGGCTTACTTTTATATCTCTGTGTTCACGTGGCGTGGGGTATTGTCTGTGCTAGCAAACATTTCTCTGCCTATCCTTGCTTATTTAAACGTGCAGCGTTACTCTCAACGACAGATGTAGTTGCAGAAGGCCTACCCGGCTGGCCGTAACGGGTTTGTAGGTGTTGCCGTGCGTTTCACTCCGTTCATCGTCTCTGTTCTTCAGCTCCAGAGTACTGGTGTTCCATTGCGTATTTCGAAATGGACGTGCAAGTTGGGGAAACGTTCAAGGTCCCCTCGAGCTGTCCCATTGTTACCGTCGATGGATACGTGGATCCTTCCGGAGGAGACCGCTTTTGCCTGGGCCAGCTTTCCAACGTGCATAGAACAGAAGCCATTGAGAGAGCAAGGTATTCTGCAGCCCCCCAGAGCTCCAGCTGTTGGGGATACTTGTTATTTTATTTTGTTTTTGGTGTGTGGCTCCCTTTCAATCCATTTTTTTAAAAACCTGAATCAACCATAGCGGAACGTGTCTTTCTAGGCCACTACTGTAATGCATTCAGCATGTGAGCCGGGTGACAAAGAACGTCCCTGCTTTGCAGTAGCACATTGCCTTTCGTTGCTTTCAAAGGCTGTGCCTTCAAGGATAAAATTAGCAGCTCGTGCCATTATGTATGCGAGCTGAAAATGAGCTCCCCGTACCACGGTGATGCGAGAATGACTGCAAAATACAGATTTGTCCAAGGAACAAAGGAAGGTTGATAGAGACCTAGCTGGAATTTTCATTCATTCTCACCGTGCACGCGCCGGGCTTTGATGCGGAAGCCCAGAGAACTGATCTTAGGACTTTTTTTTTTTTTCCTCTTTGGAGTGAAAAAGGAATAAAACAGACCCGTGTCTTCCAAACTGTTGCATTGTGACAATCAAAGCGCTGGATTGCTGCGGCGTGATCCAAACGAACGCACGGCTCCGCATGAAAATGCGGCTTTGTGTATGCGCTCGAGTTACTTTCCATGCTAGAGCGCTTGGGGGATTTTTCCACTTCGGAACAGAACCCCGAACGTGTTTGGTATCCCGGTATTGTCAGCGAGTGGGTTTCTTCCTACTTGAATCCCATCGCTTCTGCATTCTGTGTTTCCCATATGTCTTTACGTGGCGTCACAGATGGTTTTTGACTTCCCAGATTTCGCATAACCGCATGCTATGCTATACGCACGATAATAACCACAGCTTCAGGCCCTCGTACAAGTGGAGTGCGTTTGTTTTAACTTCCAAATATAAATTAGGGCTTCGTAGCCTCCTGGAGAACTGTTTGACGACTTCTTTATTAAAGGGATGATTTACAGCGTATAAACACAGGTGCATTGGAGCTGTTTTTTCTTTCCAAGGTTGCACATAGGTAAAGGGGTGCAGTTGGAGTGCAAAGGAGAAGGTGACGTGTGGGTTCGATGCCTCAGTGACCACGCGGTCTTCGTTCAGAGCTACTACCTGGACAGAGAAGCAGGGCGTGCGCCAGGGGATGCTGTTCACAAGATTTACCCAAGTGCATATATCAAGGTTGGTTTGATGTTCCACGAGGAAAACCAGGGGGGGAAGCAGCGTACTTTCTGTTCTTGCAGATCTTAAGGAAGCTATAAGGCACTGAAACAAATCAAACTCGGAGTCACAGACTTCATTATCATCTTAGAATCGTCAACTTCACTTTTTTTTTAAAAAAAAGTCATCTTTAGGGAAAAAAAAATCCATTTGACACGTCTCTTTAGAGTCATTAAAAAACTCATCCTAACTGAAAGTATCCTCTAGATACCGGGAAAGTAACTAATGTTGTATTTTGTCAAACGATCTCGATCTCTTAAATTAACGGCTGCCAGAAATTTAGCATCGTCTTGAAAAAGAATAAAGCCTGACAAAGTGAAGCTGGACTTGCTGGCATCTTGTTTTTATTTGTACGCCTGTTTTCTGGAAATCCTCGCATTTGATAAAAATTGGGATTTCAGCAGCCTGTGACTGAAGAATTTATTCTGGAGAGCAGAGAGCTCCAGTTCATTGGAGGTGGGAGCTGAGGAATTCTTCATTGGTTTTGGTAAGCCTACAGAGTTTGATATTGATTTATTTATTTTTTTTCAAGGTGTTTGATTTACGCCAATGTCATCGTCAGATGCAACAGCAGGCTGCCACTGCTCAAGCCGCTGCTGCTGCTCAAGCTGCAGCAGTAGCAGGAAACATCCCCGGACCAGGATCAGTAGGTGGAATAGCCCCAGCCATTAGTAAGTAAATCGACCTGCTTGGTCTCCTTTTTCTTTCTTCTTTTGAAAACAACGCAGCTTTCCCTCGTAGCAGCGCCCCCCGCCAACGGTCCAAATGACCGTGGGAGGAGGTAACAGGGTTTGGACGGGGGTGGCATCACGGTAAGTTTGCATTTGTTTGCTTCGTACCCGGTCCCCACACCGGTTTTCACTCCCAAGCCTTCAGGGGATATTCAGCGTCCGCTTGTTAAGCGTTGAGGCCCAACAGAAAGCTTGTACACGAGGTCACGCAGCGTAACTGCTTTACTGTAAGCAGAGGTACTTCAGGTGGCTTCAACCTTAGCTGGAAAAACAACCTTTGAGATGTAAGCTCGGAAAAACGTTACTGAAAGCAATGGGGAGAGCTGGACCACGGAGTCCTTCACTGCTTTTAGGAAGACTTTAAATTTATGAGGTTCTTGAGAAGAGGAGGCTGTAACGGTGCCCTTTTTTTTTAAGTTATGTTGGCCTGGAGTTTTTTTTAGTTGCTAAATTCTACGTCCCTGATATTACGCTGAAATACTACTTAGGTGTGTCAGACTGCTTCGTGTGCCATGGTATTTTCTGGATTCCTTGTACTGCCGAGCGGAGCTTTCCAGCTACGTTACAAAATGCTGAAGGCATTTTGGGGAAAGTATTTACATTTTCTTCTAGACGTGGTTGCGATCTGAAGTTGGCCAGCTGCGTTCATTTTTTTATTAGGCGAAGTAACTACCGTAACGCTTAGATCCAACTTTTTTTTTGGTATTTTAATACCCTTTCAAGATCGCAGAATGATGAAAAAGAAACCTTACTTGGAAGAAATGCAAAATAATTGCAGAGTTGTGGTGATAGAGATCTAGAAATACCGACTGGCCTCGGCTGTGGTGAGAGGGACGTGGACGTGGAGAAACGAGCAAGCAAAGAGGAATTGGCTAAACAAACAGGTGATAAATAAAAAAGCGTGTCTGCGAACACTTACTTGAAACCTCTCCTGTCTAGGTTTGTCAGCTGCTGCTGGAATTGGCGTAGATGACCTTCGCCGCTTATGCATACTCAGGATGAGTTTTGTAAAAGGTTGGGGACCTGATTACCCAAGACAGAGCATCAAAGAGACACCGTGCTGGATTGAAATTCACTTGCACCGTGCCCTCCAGCTTCTAGATGAAGTACTTCATACCATGCCTATCGCAGACCCACAACCTTTAGACTGAGATCCCTCTGCTGCACTGCTGTGGGCCGTTATATTGTGAGGATGGTGGATTGTAAAATACAACTCTGTTTATAACCTGAAGATATATTTTACTTTTTGTTCTGCTTAATCTTCTAAAACCGGGTTTTAAAAATGTGTTTGCCGCCTTGCTCTTAGCAGAAAGAACCTGAACATGCAGAATTTGGATTTCAGTTGTTTTCAGAACTTAGTTGTCATAATACATGGCTCAGGGCTTAACGCGAAAGGTAAACGCCTTACAGAGAGCCCTTCCAGTATTGGCTTTGTTCCCTTTGAAAACTTTCCTTCTCTATTACGGCATCTTGGGTGATAAACCCCACAGGAGCCTTTTGTATGCAGAATATATATTATATATATATTTATATCTGAAAATTCCTTCTAATAGTTATAAACACGTTATAGCAACTTGAAAATTCCAACCCATTTGCGATGTTCTTTTTAGGGAACAATAGTTAACAGAAGCCTTCTTTATTTTGTTGACTATCTTGTTAGGATTTTTCCAGATTAAAAGGTAGAAACTGCCAAAAAAAAATAATAAATAAAAAGTGAGGGACGAGGCATTGATTAAAAATAGCAAGGAAAAGGAACGTCGCTTTTCCTTCACTAGTTTTTAAAAAGATATCTTAGATTTTTATTTATATAGACACGTGGGTTTTAAAACACTAAAAGAAATGGATGCTTTCAGTGCTGGCACTCGATTTAAATATCATGAAATACCCAGTCTGCAAAGTTGCCACTGAAATTGCCTAACGAGTACCTAATGGCAGGAACATTATTTTCATAACTACTACTGACTTCGATGATTTTACTCGAGGAAAACTTGGCAAGTATTTAAAAAAAAAGAAAAGTTGCATGACTCTTTTTACTTGCGTATGCCATTAAATCATGTATAATATTCCATCGGTTTTTCGGATCCAGTTTTTGTATCTGTTCACCATTTCCACTCAGGGCAAGATGGCAAACTTGTTTTTATACCTCTTTGGTTATTTTAAGCCCTACTGCCATCAACGACCGTATCAATTGGCAATGACTTTGTATAGAGAATTTATAGTAGAAAAAAATGCAAATGTATTGACTGTATGACAGATACAATATGTATGCTTTCTCTCTAGTTAATAGTCTAAATAAAATTATGAAAACCCTGAGTTTTTATAAATTTAGTTTTGCTTTCCTTATGTAATTCTGCACCTTGAAACCGTTGGATCTCGCGTGATGGATTACTTTTCCTTTGCGAGACCAGCAGCAGCAGCCAATAGCGGTAGGAATTTGCGTCGGTTCACGTCTGCCAGGAAGCAGGTCCAGAAATGGATGAATTTTCTCAGTATTTTCCTTAACAGTGTTGCCTTCTTCACGCTAACTCCTACGGAAATCACATTTCCTTTTCCTCTCACCTGGCTTCTTCTTGGCGTTTGGAAGAAATCAGCGTTCGCTTTCCTCGAGGACTTTAGTTTAACTAAAGGTTTTAAAAACCTTTTTCATTTTCCATTCTCTCCTCATTTGTCCGAGCAGAAGAGCAAGCTTCAGATTTTCAGGAACGCCCGCAGTAGAGGATTCTGACTTCATCCTTAGAGAAGTCTCTTTATTAACCAGGGAAAACGCGTACCCGGGTTACACTTCACAACAGGAAACTTGCTTTGGGGGAAGAAATGAACACTGACTACACCTCATCGGCCTCTGCGTTGAATTCTCTGCCCTGCTTTTACTGCTGGGTGTGAGGTGCCTCTAATTTTGGGAATCGCTTGGAGTGTTCATTTGATCAGGAGCCCGTGAGCTTTCTCCCCGTTTCACTTCTCACTTTCACAAGGTGCTTATCTTGGTGAATCTTCCGTAAGTGGCTGCCCCTCAGAAATCCTCTGTATTTGTTGTCTTCTGAGTGTGCCAAGCTCCTATAAAACAGCGCGAAAATGCTTCTGCCTGTTGGTGTTCTTGCCTCGATTAGTCTAAAAGAATGCAGCTGATAAGGCTGTAACGGTCTCGTGCAGACATTTCACGAGCTTCCCTAAGTCTCTACCTGCAGTGAATGGTGCCTGCGACGGTATTTGGATGGCCAGAAGCAACAAAATAACCTCAGAGGAGTTGATCAGAAACAAGAAAATCGGGCTCCACATCAGAAGAAATCTGAACACTGTGTCAGGCAGTAGAAATACTGAAATGACATTCATCTTACACTCCTGGCAGTTAACAATAAGATGCAATCGCAACCGCTAAAAGGGCAAAATACGGGAACTTTGTTCTTAGCTTTTAATGTTCCCTTTTTCTTTTTTTCCTCCTCATTTCTTACGAGGCATAAAAGACAGCGCATAATGGATTGCGAACCCTTCAGCAGCACGTCGAGCCTCTGACAGCTTTGCATTTGTGGCTTTTTCTGGGATTCACAAAAGAGCTGCTGCTAGCTGACAGCTCTGACAGTCCCCGTGCACGCTGTAGGCAGGCACGTCAAGAACGCCAGAACTGCATCTCCAACGGCTCAAATTCAGCGAATCCAACAAGTATTTTTTTCAGCTAGCGATCTCTTGCCTGCAGTCCTGCTCCCGTGCCTGCTTAGTTCTTTCTATGAATTAATTACCCCTCTGATTGTTGCCCTGAATTATGTGTTCCTCAAAAAAAAAAACCAATATTGTGCTACAATAATTTTGTTTCGTGTAGTGGAGAGCTGGGATTGCCACTGAAAGGGTGAGGTGGATTTTGCTGTGATCCCCTGGGTTTTGAAAGCGACGAAATTTAATGGGATGGAGAAGTAGAAGGAACCTTTTCAGCGGGATGGTGTAAAAATACTTGGGGCAGCTCTGTGCGACAGGAAGCCTTTGGAAGGAGACACGGCTGCCAAGTGGTGCTGGTTAGAAATAGTTGCTTGGCTTGGTCTTTAACCTCGTTTTCCTGGGCTTGCTAAGAACGGCGCGTGAGCAACCTGGACCTCTGGCTGCAAAACGAATCTCTTTGTTGGCTCTCGGACTGGAAACCTTGGAAGTTCTCCGGCTGCTTTGTGGAGGGACCTCGTGCGAAGGACGCACCGCGCTCGCCCGGCTGCTGGAGCAGCCTACTCACTGCTCCCGTGTCCAGCTCCCTGTGCCTTACCTTTCAGACCATCTTACTTCTTGCGACACTGCTAAAGGTGACAGACAGCGTCCTCTCCGCGTAGCTCAGGAACGACTGCCTCGACCGCTTCACTGGGAACCCTCAGAAAATTCCTGCGCTGCTGTACCTGGGGGGGGTCTCCCGCCTCCGAACCCTTCCGGTGTTGTTTATGTCTTGATGGTGGTCTTCAGCGAGACATCTTTAATCTCTTCTCGGAAGAGTAAGCGCTTTCGAAGGGACTGTCTCCTTGATCTGCATCCTTACTCTGCTGCGCGGCGTGGCTGGGAGCGCCGGTCACTTCTTTCATGCAACCAATTAAAGCCAGCCAGATGGGGCTGCTTCTAAGTGGGATTCAGACTTCATTTAGGAAATCCTCTTTCCTCTCCCTGCTTCTCCTTCCAGGCCCCGTGTGACTTAACAGCTGCTCTATGAAATTAGATGTTCCGTTGTCAGATACCGCCAAGGACACACCATTTTTGAGAGGTTACAGCAGCGTTTCCAAGAGAAGCGCTTCTCCAGCAGTCAGCACGTAGGGGCTGGACGCTGAACGTGGCCTTTCAGGGTCAACCAGCTCCAAAACGCTGTTCTCGATCGTGTTATCTCTGAACGTGCTCCACAAGGGGTGCTGAGTTAAAACTTGCCGCGTACGATGCCGCTGAGGTCCCCGCGATCTGCGGGGCCGTGCAAGTTGCACTCGGTGAGACCTGGTGGGAAGTAAAAACTCTTCTTGCCTATGGACCCCAAGAGATTTCGGCGCTGTTGGCTGCTGTTGTGCCTAGCGAGCGATGCATCGCTCCGAAATTTACAGGACTTCATGTCTTTAAAGGTCACCAAAACCACCTAGTGCTTTCTTGCTCCGGCACCTTTTTTTTCTTTCTGTGTCTTTTTGGTGAGGTTTGGTAGCGCTGCCGAGGTGTGATTCCGCTGGACTGGGAGCCGCGAAGTACCCATAACCCAAAACTCACCGCGAGAGGGTTTTTTGAGCATGAAAGCCTAGTTACACATTTATCCTTTTAGCCATTGCCTTTTGATAAGCGGTCAACAGAATTCCCAGTAGTTCCTTTGTAGCTTACTGTATGTTTTTCATTAGACCTAGTTTGTGGATAATATACTGTAGTTAACTTTCCTGAAATTCTGTAACAGAGTATGTTTTTGATTAAAAAAGGTAAAGATTCACGTCTTTGGCTTCTTTGTTTCATTCGGTGGAGCATGGCACAGCATGTTTGTGGGTTTTTGTATTAGTGGAAGTTATTTAAGGCTGCCAGCTGAGCTGTGCGGCGAGAGGGAGAGCATTGAAGTGGTCTCAGAGCAAGGGACCGGCGCGGGGATCTGCAGCGACGCCAAGTCTCTGAGGTCGTAAGTGGCAGTGGCTGACGGGCATCCCGTGGTGCAAGGTGGGCACGAGCTCTGCTCCGTCTGCTCCTGCAGCTGTGGGGCTCCGCAACTCCTCCTGGTACCAGACGCCAACCACCGCCAGGCATGGGATGCAGCTAGAGCAAAGCTCCGTGTTTGCGATGCTCCAAAGCTGATTTCTTTAAGCAACCACATCCCATGGCTAGATAAAGGGAAAAAAAAAAAACAGCACAGCCCTCCGAACCCTGCTGATTTCTGAGCCCGGCAGGGAGAAAATCCCCCCTGCCTTCAGATCCCGTGGCCTGCTCAGCTCCAGCGGGCTCCGGGGCTGCAGAAGGACCCAGGGCACTGAGGCGCCGTGTCCGGCGGTGCGAGGCCGGTAACCGTGAGGCTGAAGCACCTCAAGTTCTCCCCGCAGATTAATGCCCTGTGGCCGAGGCTCTCGTGTTTAGTTACACAGCCCCTCTTTAAGCTCATCAATCTCCATGGAACAGCAGTTGCGGCTCCTCATCTCCCAGAAAGCTTTCTGGAGCCTCCCTCCCTGCGCTCTTAGCAACCCTTTTGTAACTCCTGGCTGGCTGTGAGCACCGTAAAACCATTTGTGCTCACCCTGCTATGATCTTCCACCGTGCCCCCTCTGTCCAAAAGCACTGAGCATCCTACTGCAGCTATAAATATGAAACGCAGCCTAAAAATCACACCTGCATCACCCAGCTGCCCGCTATAAACATTTTTTTCCCTTCCCTGCTTGACTGTTTCTAGCAGCAGCTGGGACTGGTGCCTACCTCTGTGGCATTTCACCCTGTGCAATCCGATTTCAGTGCCTCTGGTGCCAGAGTTTGTGTCACCGTGTGCGGGGTTCCAGTGCTCGGTACCGCCGCTGCTTGCAAGGACGCTCGTGCTGCTTCGTTAAGCAGGGAAGCTAAAAAAATGCCATTTTTAAAGCAAAGCAGAGGCTTTTTAGTGCTCACCAACAAAAGGGAAGCACATGGCTCCCAGCGGGATGGCCACAGACATGCACGTGCCCCATCCTGGGAGCCACTGGCCAGGCTGGCATTGGGGCAGAAAGCCGGCAGCCGGCTTGGCGCTGACCCCACAGCAGAGCCGAGGCTGCTGGCGGTGGAAACCTCACAGCTCTGCCCTCAAAAACCTCATCGTGGCAGGGGATGGCAGAGGGGGAGAACAGCATGGCCAGACAGGTGCAGTCAGTTGAAATCCTGAAAACAAAACAAAAGAAAAAAACACAACTAATTTATTTTTTTTCAGACTCTGTGCGGAACGGAAAGCATCCCCTGCGGCACTTAATGATTATCTGTCACTTAGCCATCATTTCGTGTTTGCTTTCTCCTGGATGATGGCTATGCTGCATCACTGCCCTGCATGCAGGGGGGGCCACACACGTGTATTGCCTTGTCCCATGGGCCAGGATTGCAAAACCTCCCGATGGAGCCGGGTCAGAGGTGCTGGGTGCTGCTGGCCTGGATTTGTGCTCCCTTATGTATGCTGCAGGTCTCTGTCCCCATGAACAGGGCAGCCAGAGGAACCCAAAGCCCTCCATGCTGAGCTGCTGGAGCCCTGGGTCCCCTCAATGTCCCTCTCCATGACGCAGCACCTCCCCAGCCAGGGGCTTCGTGCCACCCAAGGGGCAGCCCCAGGGCCACAGCTGCACCCAAGGGGGTTTTTGAGGATGCTGTGAGGCGCTGAACACCTTGGGGAGGGGCGATGCCACTAGATGCCCTTATTGCTCCATTGGCTGCTGCCAAAAACACCTGTGTCCTGCTGGGGGAAGGGGCAAAAGGGCCAAAAAGGGCCCTTTTTTTGGCCCCAAAAGGGCCAAAGCCCACCCAAGGCCACGGCAGCCCCTCAGCCCCTGCTGAGCAGGCTCAAGTAGGAGTGACATTGCAGGGACCTGGTGTCTTTGGGATCAGGGCCATCCCATAACGAGTGAGAGCAGCCCCGGTGTGGCCATTTTGTGGGGACACCGCAGCCAGGTGGGGTGGTTTCACGGCTCTGTGCCATCAGGCCGCACCTCTCATAGAATCATAGAATCCCAGAGCCATTAGGGTTGGAAGAGACCTCCAAGATCACCTGGTCCAACTATCCCCTACCACCAATGTCACCCACTAACCATGTCCCTAAGCACCATGTCCAACCTTTCCTTGAACACCCCC
>NC_048926.1:1788527-1918832 GCF_011077185.1 Oxyura jamaicensis | reverse complement strand
CAACCCGTCCCTGTACCTGACCACTCTTTCTGACAGAAATGTCTCCTAATTTTCAACCTAAACCTCCCCTGGCACAACTTGAGGCCATTCCCTCTAGTCCTATCACTAGTTTCCTGTGAGAAGAGGCTGACCCCTGCTCGCCACACCTTCCTTTCAGGTATCTGTAGAGAGCCGTAAGGCCTTCCCTGAGCCTCCTCTTCTCCAGATGAAACAACTCCAGTTTCCTCAGCCGTTCCTCACAGGACTTGTGTTCACAGATACTTTCCCCAGACTTCCTCTGAAAGACCCACGGAGCTTTGCTGTTATGGGGCTAAAACACCAAACACACGCAGCCCCACAGAGCTTGGTGAGGGCAGTTCCATGGCGTGTTGGGGCTGGGCTTTCTGAGGGGACACACTGAGGGCTTCACCGGCTGTGGAGCCAGGGCAAAACTTTGGACACCCAACTCCTGGCCCATGGCCCTGAGGGGCTGCAGCTGCCATGTCATGGCTGTTATGGTCCCAACGGTTGTAATGGCCCCACAGCCGCCTCTCTTGAGGTAAAGGCAGACGATGCGGAACTAAGGAGCTGTGCTCACAGATGGCAGTCTTGGGGTGCCTTCCCCAGGGCCTGGCTTTTACCACGAGCCTTGTAAGCGAGGCCCTGATCCTGCAAAGCCTCTGTGGCACGCTGTGGCTCTGCCCTCACGAACCATGAGGAAGGGACAGGTTTGGGAGCAGGACATCAGCACCACGGGCTCATGATGCCCAGCATGGTTCCAGTATCTCCTTTTCCTTTGGCAGATTTGCCCTCCTCCTCCTGGTCCCAAGCACTCCCATGCTGTGTTTTGTTTTGTGGAGCAGTCGGCTACTGGCCTTATATGACAGCCCCTCACTACTGTGGATGTGAGCTTCCCCCTTAGAAACAAGTAACAGCATTTTTTGTTTCCCCAGATCAACTGAGAGAAGGTTTCTTAATGAACATCACTGCCCCCAGAGGTTCCTCTGGACTGCCTGGCCTGCAGCTGGTTCAGGCCATGCCTGGTGGCAAGTGCTTCCCCTCCTCGAACAGAAGTTGAAATTCCAGGCTGGTTAGTCACTCGTCACAAGCACTCCTTAGCATGGAAAAATAAATTCACTACAACAAATTTAGGAGAACTGGAGCTTTTTAAGCCCTTGCCTGCCTTATGCAACTCAGCAGGAGCTGCAGTGCTGCTTGCTCTACTGAGGAAACCCTGGGGGAGAGCTGGGCTTTGGGACGGGTTACACGTCTAGGAACATCAAGGCTGCATCGCCCAACCTGCTGCCGGAGGTTTGGAGTCTGAGGCCTCCTGCTGAACACTAAAACCACCCCGAGCCCCATGTGAAGTGAATTTAAATACTCTTTGATCTCTTCCCAAGACTTGCTAATGAAAAAAAAAGAAAGCAAAGAAGAAACATTCTAATTTCCCCTGAATGAACAGGAACTTTGAGGACACCAGCTCCAAGATGGAGGGTCTGCAGGACCTCCACCACCTCGACACCTAGGGGTGCTTCAATAGTTCCTGATGAAGGAGGGGGTGAAATATCCCCCAGGCATCTTTGTCTACACAGGAGAAGTGTTAGTGAGTGCAGGTGTTCGTACTGCTGGGAAGGGATCTATTTATTTCCCTTGTGGAGGACCTGGCAGCACCCTGCCCTGACGCTGCAGCACAGCCCCAAAAGGGGCTCCCACAAGCGCCATGCAGGGAGCAGAGCCCGACTGCAGAGAACAGCCTCAGGCAGCGTACACAGAGTATTTATAAATATGTACTTTCCAAGCCAGGTGGCCTTAAAATGCCTTTTCTTATTAAGTTCTGTTCTCTTATCCATACTGGGGAGGAGTCAGTCAGCAGCCCAGGTGCTCCGCTGGGCGAGCAGACAGGAGCAGAGCCCAGCAGACCCCATCACAGGGCAAGGGAACAGGAGATGCACAGGGGCTGGTTTGGGGCTCACCGAGGCAGGAGATGAGGCCAGCAGTCACAAAACCTCCCCTTCCTTACCCGCAAATCCCCAGCCATCAGCCCACAGCCTGCCCGAAGCCTCGACCCCGAAGACAGCAACAGGCTCCAGTTAATGGAAACAAGTCTTTATTAAGTAACTTTTAATATCAGAAAAATAAAACTCTTATAATTCTCTTTACAGCAAATATATAATATCAGTGCTTTGGCCATCATAAGTTAAAGGCCCTTTATCATAAAATATATGGTTTTTAAACTTTACTCAAATTGAATTTATAATCCCTATGACCTCCCTACATATACATAACAAAAAGTGTAGTAAAATTAGCAAATACTAAACTATATTGATAGTTTATCATTCTTAGTTTGTGGTTTATAGAAATGGTACACGCACCTAATGTCTGTCGATTCCTTGGCTTATTAGTTGCCGTGTACAATGCAATAAAATACAAAATACATGCTCGGTGAACGTTTGTTCGTATCTACACGACTGCAGCTAGAGATTAGGTTTCAATACTGACATGTAACTATCCTACAAGCAATTAGCATTAAAGTTATGCATTACATAATATGCCATCAAGGCAACTCTTATACTGAAGATCATAAAATAAAAACCGTTATTTGTAAACTTTTATACGAAATGTAACTCTTCAAGTGGAAATAAAAAATAAAATTTCTGTATATTTACTAGTTCAATACACATATAATTTCTCTTTTTTTTTTTGTTATACTGAGAAAAAAGCTTTGTCTTGTCTTGGGAAAATAATGCTTCAAAAAAAATAGAAAAATCCACCAGAACTCCCCTTTGTGTCTTTTTTTTTTGTATTTTTTTTTTTTTTTAATATATGCCAGCACAGATTTGGGAACGTACTGAGGATGAAGGAGCTAGGAACATCCACAGGTTGAAATGTAAGAAGCGCATTCAAAAGACATTTTTCCTTATGATTGGAAAGACGGTTTTGAAATGAAGTAAACTGATTGCAGGGCCACTGTCACAGCTGCTGTCATGAATAATACAAGGGCACGTACGCAACCCCCCTTTTTCCTTTCCGTTACTAAAAATAAAATATATATTTATATATGTGCAAGACAAATATGGATTGAACATAAAATGCTTCACATTTTGAACTACACACTCTCTAAAACGTAATTTAAGAACAGCTTGATCGGACTAATGAACGGAATGTCAGCATCCTCACTATTAGTCGAAGTATGTGCATCCCAAAGCCCTTACTGAAATGGGATGAAGCCAGCCGGACTCTTCCACATTACATTAAGAAAAGCAGTGGGTAGGAATTCACAATCGAGACGATACGTTCCTGATCCTCTGAACATACTACTGTCAACACCTTGGGCGAAACAAGGAGGTGCAGCGGGCAGCTTCTCTCCCCGCTCACCGTAGCAGTAATTCATTCTGATCCTGCCGATAACCTTAAATCCTTGTCAAGAGCTCGAACTACGCTTTAAAAGAAAAAAAAAAAGTATTTGCAATGCTGAAGAATTAGGCATAAGTTGTTGCATCAAGCAAAAGAAAAAGATTTCCCCAAACCTGTTTTTTCAAAACTGGCAGTGTAAAGAAGGCAGCATTGGAAGTGTTGTTTGATATATTGATAATGCCACAAACCCTCGGCAGCAGACTGGTACTTCTGTGCTTAGGCTCTGAGGTTCGTTGCTGCCAGCACACAGAAGTCAAACGCTCAACTGAGATCCTTCGGAAAGCCTGTAAAATTTCTTTTGCAGTTGTGTAATTGCTCAAAACTTCCCCTCGCCGTGCCGTATTACGCCAGATGCACCTCTGCTATGCATGCCATCTGCTGGAACCGAACCGGACAGAGACCACCTAGGTTTAGTGTTACCGTAGCAGCCTTTTAGGAACGGATAGATTTATTAACAACTTTAGCCTAATCCCAAGAAAGCCCAACAGTCAGAATTACTTAGGAAGTTTACTAGAGGGTACCATTACACCCATGCCTTTAGATGTCCATATATAATAATAATATCTATATATACTTAAGAGTGGATTTGGATTGCCTGAGTAACAGCTGTCTGGCAAACAGGACACGATGGCGTTTCTTTTTCACAGATTTTGTTGGCACACTCCATGCAGAAGAGATTGTGGCCGCAGGGGACCAGGGCCGCAATGACTTCGTTCTCGAAGCATATCACGCAGTCGTGCTTCCGTCTCGACTCGGGGGGCGAGCTGGAGGTGGAGCCGCCGTTGGAAGAGGAATAGCTGTTGGTACCGTTAGAAAAAGCGGGGATGTAGATCGGAAGGCCGGCTTGGTTGCCCGTGCTAGGTGGGTCGCTCCTCACTCTCCTAGCCAAGGGGTGCTCCAGGCTTTCCGGGAAGGTGGGCGACAGGCGAGGAGTGGATGGCTGGCTCCCTCTGCGCTGAGGCTTGACGTTACTCGTAGGGTCGCTACCAAAGCCAGAGAGCGGGTTTACGGGTTCGAAAGGGGTCCAAATGGTTTGGGAAGGCGTCGGTAAGGAGTCGTACGCAGGAGAGTCGACTGCAAGCTCCTCCGTGCCCACGGAAGGCAGCGTTTCTCCGAACCAAAAGTTGCCTGTGCTGAACGGACTGGTTGGGCTGAAGTCAGCCAATCTATTGCTTCCAAAATAGGAATCTGTGGAGCCACTTCCCAAGGAGCTGGAGCTGTCATTTCTGTAATTCGAAATCATTCTGGTGCGGCTAGGAGGGACGGGGTTAGAAGTAAGCCACGCGGACCCAAGAGTGCCTCCCTCAAAGCTCACGTCGGTACCGTTGTAATGGAAATCGTTCTCTTCGTTCAGCTCGATGTAGTTGCCGGTACGCATGGCTATGTGCATCTCGATTTCCTCGCGCGCCCGGTCGACGTTTTCAGGCATCCCCGTCACTTCGAAGACGGGCTCCTTGTCCCTGCTGGGAGTGACTATGTAGGTATGCGTCTGCTGCTGAATTCTTTTGATTGTAGCTCCTTTAGGTCCAACCACGAGCCCAACTACACGGTAAGGCACCCTGACTTGGACTGTTGTCTGCCCTGGCAGGTTGGGGGTACATGGCAAGCCTCCCAGGGCAGGACCGTTTTTGTTGCGCGACGCTCTGATCATGGAGAAGTGCTCAGCAGCGGAGAGAATTTCCCTTTTGGCCATGGCTACGTCCTCTTTCCGTCCAGTGACGACAAAGATGGGTTCTTCTCCACGAACGGGGGTCTTAATGTAAGTATTCGTCTTGGCCCTTAGTGCTTTAATTTTGCAACCTGTTTGAAGGAAACACACACAAGGTTAGCGACACGGCTAAGTTTAGAAAGCCACAAGAAAGCGGTCTATTTTGAGCTGTTTGAGTGTTTCAAGAAACCATCGGGTGAAACCAGAAGCAGCAGGTTTGTTTTTTTCCTCTGCGAGCCGCACCAGTGAAAGCGGTAACAAGTTCTACCGATATTTCCAAGCGCACCTCCGACACCGAAAGCCACAAACTATTTTAGCAACACTTCTCGGGCAACTCGAGCCTGTCATCTCTACTGCTATCAGCTGCCGAATGAACTCGGATGGCTTTTACTGCAACAGACAACTGATGAACATCCCCAAAATACCGTTGAATTTATGTTTTTTTTTCCCATTTATTGGGTATCCCCGAGTTATTTCTAAGATCCCACACATGGGCTAAACGCTCACAGAAATGCTTAAGCCTCCTGATATACCAGCCTTCCACATCCAAGTGTGCCCTAAAATCCAATTAAGTATTTACAAGCGAGAGAAGGGTCTGTATCACAGCTTGTGGAGGATATAAAGTCATCGTTTTACTGTGATTTCTTCATTTGCTTCCCGTTATCGCCGTTATTTCAACCCCACTCTTCCCTGCAGGATGAAGGAGCCACTCCTCAATCTGCCAAGTAGGAGCTCAAGCGGTTTGGTGCGTGCAACCTGTGTAATATTACGTGCCTACACGGGATCTCTCTTGGTAATCGTGTAAACGCAGCCTGAAAGAGAAGCAAGAAGTGAAGCAAGTGTTCGCCTTTGATTTTGGGGAGTGAATTTTCACGTGTTCCAGGACACGGTGGCAGCACCTTGAATGCTTCAGGCGTTTTGGACCACTGGACCCCGTTTTAACCAAACTTAGCCTATAAAAAGTTCAAGGTTTGTCTTGAAATGTCACTTTAAAGGCAACCTCCTCTTAAAACAACCTCAAGCAACGTTTGCAGCCCAAGTGTTTTACGCATCGTTTCACTGGCAAACTGTTTTTTATTTCCCTATTTTCTCATAGCAAATACGCCGCTGCGGGTCGTAACAGCGGGAAGGGAGAGCCTCTCCTCGCAGGGCCGCTGCAAGGACAAAGGCTGAAGACAAGAGGCTTTTGTTCCCGGCACACAGCTGGAGAGGAAGCTCATCATCATGTTCTGGAGGCCCTACCTCCAGCAGAGAGCAGCGGGAGGCACGCGGACGGCTCTGGGCAAGGGAAGGAGCTCGGCACAAGAGCACCTGGCCAGGAGAGCAGGCCCCGGGGCCACCAGGGAAGGAGAAAAGCTGAGCCTCAGCCTCGCGCAGAAGGGGAACGCGGGCATGAGGTGCCTTCTGGAAGCAGTCTGAAGGTTCCCTGCTCGCCACAGCACCTCGCTTTGGCGATTCGCCTTCGCTCTCTCCGTCTTTGTGCTCCTCACCAGCAGCTCCCGCTCTCACCACTAAGGCAGCTGCGTGGACATTGCCTGGGCGCTTGAAATTTAAGACCACAAGGTCCCCACCGTGGTGCTGCTCGAGTTTTCACGACGATGAAACTCTTTACTGCAACGCCTAAAAACAAAGCGGGCCTCCTGATGCCTATCGGTTGTTCTCTGACCTGCACAAACCGCTTTCATTCACCCCGCTCCACCCAAAGACGTATTCACATTTCACAGAAATAAGAGGCGGCATCCTTTTGATAAACACCAGGAGCATCTCATACAATATATACACGTGAAATCTAACTCTTCACTAGGAAACACAATTCAGATCTGCTTAATTCCAGGTCTCCACAGTGCCCCAACAACCCTCAGCGTTCACATTTCAGAGCAGGTTCTCCTGACGCTTTGCAAACCGCAGCTCAGTTACAATCTTTATCTGAGAAGTCAGAAGGAACTCAAGGAAACTGCCGCGTCTGAAAGCCGAGATTTCTGAACGAGGCAGTCAACGGCAGCTCGCTTTCGTTTGCGAGGAGCGGCGGCAGAAACCTCACAAAGGGCTACTGTAAAGCCCGTCATGTCAGAACACAAGGTCAGCCACCCCCGTTACACGGCTCCGGCAGGATGAGCTGCCTGTTTGCTCCTCCTCAGCTGCTCTGGTTTCCTCCCCTCGTCCGTCAGTCGCTAGCGAGGTGATGATAAAGCACGGCCGGTCCCGTCCCCTCGCCTACAATTCGCGGCATCCAGCCACGCTGCGCCCGAGGTGAAATCGGCCGGCTCTGAAGTCACGGGGGCAGTGCTGGATCAAGACATTTCCCGAGCTCAGACAGAAAAATAGAGCTCCCCACGCGTCTGCGATCAATCAGAGCGCGCCATCCGTGGCTTGGACGTACGGGGATAAAGCCTGAAGAGGGGACTGGGGCTGAAAGTTCACTCTAAGCGTTGAATTTCGATTCATTGATCGAATAATTGGTTCGATTCCTTGATTTCAGCTCAATTTCATTGAACTCAAGTGGAACTTTTCGTGGTAGCAAAGTCACAAACACCAAAAAAAAAAGCAGTTTTGTTACCGATGTAAAATTTAACAGCTGTCCCAGCAGGATCCCCACAAAGACACTATTTCTATTCAACACACTTGCCTCAGCAGTACAGGCAACCATGAGCACACACTGCCACGGTTAAGAGGCAAACCCTTGAAGTTTATGCAAAGATTTAGTCCTCGTCTGCTTCCTCATCAGACGAGGAACTGAGTCAACACCAAAGCCCTGAGAAATATTCACCCTGTGTGCCTCGATTCCTACCTTTCCTCTCCAGGCTCCTCCCCGTTTTTCCCCTTAAGATTATTTGACCGAACATCTTAGAGATGCTACGAGCAGTTATTCATTCATCTCACACCTTGATTTTTATCCATGGGCTGGCTGATTTCAGCTCCTGATACGTCCTTCCAGCTAGGTGTTGACTAGTTGGTTCAAGGAAGACACATTTTCTCTGCGCTTCCCGAAGAGGAACCTATTTATTTAGCACCCATTCAGCACTTCATCTTCAGGAACCAAGGTTGTAGAAGTACTGCTTTAGAGTTTTAAGCAATTTGAAGGGATTATACCTAAACCTGGACAAAAATTACCAAGCAGAACTTTCCAAAAGTGATTTTTCATCCTCGTTTATCGCATTAGGGTTGCCTCCTAACGAGAAGCCACGAAGCAGGGCTTTACAAATTTCCCACGGCAAGCTACTTACCACCATCACAAGCTACCCGTTGCTGCCCGAGACTCGGGAACAACACTCTGGCTCTCTGCTCCGATGGTTTTAGACAAGCAATTCCCATCAGGAGTGCTGTACTCAGGTAATAACCACCTCTCAGCTCCAACAAGCAACGCTACAAGCAGGCGAATTCCTGACCGGCGTAGCACAGGAGGAAGGGAAATTCAGCTGGTAAATTATCCCAAGAGGACGTAAGGGATCTATCGAGCGAAACAAGAGCGTTTTATACCCGTTTTCCCTGCCTCCCGACCCCCTTGTTAACTCACCGCTGCAATCCAAGGCCTTCAGCTACATTGCAGCTCCCCAAACCCCGTGCCTGCCCGCGGAACGTCTCATTATGACTCGCGCTATATATAGTGACCGACGCTACTCCCAGCATCGTTTCATCACACTCACCCATTCCGGAGGAGCAAGTGACTATTTTTTTTTTTTTTGGGCCACTGCTTTGTATTTTTGCGTGTACAGGATGACACCCAACTTTCCTCCTCGTCAGGAGGGTTTTCAGGCGAGACGCTTTCCAGACAGCGCGACGGTTCGCACCAGCTTTTTGTTTCTGTGCAGCCCCCCCGCAGGGGCTCTAAATAAAGTTCCGACTCTAAATAAAGTTAGGATTCCCCCTTCAAGCTGAAGGCAGACACTGGAGGCACGTGGGCTCGGGCTTGCCTACGTGCCAGGAAGGGGGAAAACCTGGAAATCTCAAGCACCTTACCTAAAAGCCAAGGAATTGCAGTAAAATCCTCGGTGGGGCTAAATGAGAGGGAGTGGGGTTTCCTCTCTTCTGGGAGAGAAAATCCCTGGTTCTCAAACAGCAAATAAACACTTTAGTCAAGGTTTCCCAGGTATACCCCACATCAATCACTACAGATGTATCAGCCCGGTGCAGAGCGAAGCAGACAGCCAGCGCGCTGCTTCCTTCTGTTTATCAGGCTGGGGCCATTTATCAAATCCGCGATTGCACAGGCAGAGGAATACTCCCGTTCCCAAGACAGATGGCAGCTCGGTAAACAAGTTCCATGCAGCCAGAGAGCCAGAGGGCAGCAACTTGTATTATTAATTACTTGCACTGCTGCAATAGCAGGACTAATGTAGCAGCTGCAGCAGAAGCAAAGACCCAACAGCAGAACAGCAGCAGCGTAGAAGAGGGAACGCGTCTAAAATAACCGTAGGAAAAGTTGTTTTCCTTAACAGGATTGATGCGGAGACGAGTTTTGGGAAATGTGAGCTGCCCAAGGATGCAGGGTATTAAAAGGGACCACATTCGACACCCCATTCAGCACATCAAGGTGGCCAGGTAAAGGAAGACTGCATTAAAAACCCTGACGTGGCTTCTATACAACCCCCAAATCCCTGGGTTTCAAGAGCTGTGTTTTTAAACGTGACACCCCATAGCACATTGTTGAAGGTAAAATGAACCAAGAAGGTAAAAAATAAGAGATTTTGCTGTGCCTTTGTTCAAACAGGCAGCAGAGAGCTCGGTGCTGGCTGCAGGATTACCGACCCACGCCGGCGAAGGAAACCGAGAACCCGAAATCTTGAGCGTTGCCAAGATCTCAGAAACTTAAAGGAATACCTGAAATCGAAAGAAAAAGGAAGACAGCATTCTTAAAGACCGAATGAAGTATGAAATTCAGGTTTCATTTACAGCTTTCAGGCCTTTTGTTTTGATTAAATAACAACCCAGCGCTCAGCGGCCTTCTCTTCTTCTTGTTACAAGTTTTTAAAACGCTGTCGCTGGTAAAGAAAATCGTTAATTCTTGCCAGCAGCTGGGAACCGGCCTCGTGTTGCATCAAAGACAAATTTATGATCTTTGAGATACAGTTTTTTTTTTTTTCTGTTTAAAACCGATTTTTTCTTCCAGAAATTCAGACCACAGAGAGAGGGTAACAGGGACCAAGAGAAGGAAATGTCCTGCTGCCTTTACTGACAAGTTAAAAGAGAAAATCACTTCTTTTACGCCACCAAGACACGTTCATACACTGCAGTCTGGAAGTGCATCAATCGGGATTTCTTTTGCATGTTTATGTTTTAAAGTTAAAAGAAAACAAAACACTCTTTAGAAAACAGCCATTTCACAAGAGAAGGATAAGGACCAGGAGATGAGAGGTTTGCATTACACGTTTCAAGATTGTTTTTAATTTTAATTTCAGATTTATCAGATCTTATTTATGCAGGTATTCGCTGCTGGTGCTCACAGGTAAAAGCCTACAGAATTTCTGGCAGGCTGCACAAAGAGCAAAATCTCTCTCAAGCGCGCGCCGTGTTCGGTGTGCCTCCCACCCAACGAGCCAAACAAGAGCAGCATTTAGGGTTTAGGATTTATGACCCCAGCTGGAGGACCTGCACCCTTCTGACAAACTTTGAAACCCGAGTTGGATCTTTGCACAGCGCAAATGACAAACAGCAGGACTGAAACGATGTTTGTTATGTCGTACCAGAGCTCCAGGCCGCTGAAACTTCAGCGGCAATTTCGGGCTCTGGCAGACTGAAGTGTTTCAGTTCCTGAAGTCCCAGGCTGGAAAAACGAAGTGCAGCAACTTCTCAGAAAAAAAAAACAGCGTAAGCTGCTTGTTGAAAGCCAACCCGAAGGCTTTCTTTCAGGCTTCAGAACGAGCCACTTTTCGTAGCATTTAATAACGTGCTTGCTACAGGTTTAAAAAAAAGGCACAAGCCCCCAAAATCTCAAGTCTCTGCTTTGTTAGCTTTCAAGGTAATTATCCTACCACGAGACACCCATGGACTGGACTCGGCTTACACAAGGATGAGCTCTAGGATTGTTTTAGCACTATTTCCACTCCTCAAGAGCGGCAGCTAGTCTTATTTGGCTGCTGAGCTATGATAAGCTACCTGCTTATCAGTATTTTTTTGTTGCTTTGTTTGAATTTACACGACTATTTTAAGCCAAGGAATCATTTTTTCTCAAGAGCCCACGTTCAAAAGCAGAGAGCAAAACGGGAGCCCGGGATCATTAAATATACATAATAACGTTATTTTCGTTGCAAGGCCGTCTCACGCAAAGCAGATTTGTCATTATCGATTTAATCAGCGAAATGGGATGATATCATCCCTCCTCCTCTTACTCATCTGGGGTTTGGAGACCGCCCTGCCTGCTTCAGCTTCGAGTTCCGCAGCCGTCGTCTGAACTGTTCTTACAGAGGCATCGGGCTTTGGAGTTAAATAGCTCCAACTCGATGGGTATCTCGGGGAGAAAAAAGAACACCACTGTCAGCTTCATCAAGGGTACGCGCAATTGGAAAGATTTTAGGATATAAACACGTCTTCTTCTCACCTCAGGAGCACCGAAAACTCCTGTTCTACCTAACCAAAGCCTTCTCGAGGCCTACCAGGCCACGGCGGAACTGCCGCGGAAAAATCCCCATCAGCAAGTTTACGTATAGGAAAACGCGTTCGGGTGATTCACGGCAGACTTTTACAAAGCTTTCATGTGATTTAGAGATTAAAACGAGGACTCCGCAGTTACATCTCCAGAGCTCTTTGCAGTTTGGATGCAGGCTGATGTAATTTTGGGCATACGCCCTACCCCAGCTTTTTGCAGGCAAACAAGGTCACCTAAACGGAGATGCAGCTTGCTCGCTCCCAGTTCTCAAGAACACTTCTCTCCAGCTTTTTCCCCTTTTTAAACCGGTGCAACTTGTTGCACGCAGCATTTTCAGCTGCTAGCAGGAAAGAAAACCATTTTTCTGCTCAGCACGAGGACCGGTCAATTCACTGAAGGTTGCATTCAGCAGCAAACCCGAATCCACGCAGGAAGCCTGTACAATGCCACGAATGGAATCTAGTTTTCCTGGCTCCCAGTCGCATGCCTAAACAAGACTAAAAGGATACAAGGATCTTTTCCTTTGTTGTTCACCTTTGTAGTCTCTGAAGTGGAAGAAACTCCTCACACTACTCCAACCAGGTCTGATACGCTCATTTTTGGGGGGACAATGCGAGTAAGTAAAGGGTGAGAACACCTGAGATTAAAAAACCAAACAGACCCACAAAACAGACCCAGGTTTCACAAATACTCCAGTATTTTGTTTTCCTTTTTTAAAGGCCTCCTATTTGTTAAAAGGAAGTCTTCCACGAGCCTTTTCCAGCCCTTTTTACAGCCACGCAAGTGCTTCCAGTAGCTATACATTAACTTACCGCCCCCAGAAAACGGCATCCTCCAGCGCGCACACGAAAACCAGAAACCGCAGCGTACGTTTTAGGCGCCCTGCACCTTCCACAGCTGTGACATCCCACGTCTGGGAGCAGCTCACCAGTACAGATTTGCTAAGCACGGCTACCCACGTGGGAATCCGCGATACCGTTACCTACGGCGGGGGCTGCGGGAGCGCCACTTCGCTGTCTGAGGGCTATATTTGCCTCCGAAACTCGCACATCGCTGCGAAGTGGTAAATGCGTGCGCCGCAAGGTTCTGCTTGGTTACTGAGCTCTTAAGAATCGGGGGCTCCTCTGCTCTGCTAAGCAACATCTGGAAGTTCTCTTCCTCTACCTAAGAATTAAATTTTGATGAAAATATCATGGAATTCCAATTTATTGTTACTCTTCCACGCAGGGGGGGCAGTACTTCCCATCAGAGTTCACCTTCCGATTACATCCTCCTTACATAATTGGGTATTAAAACAAAAAAAGTAACACAGCACAGGAGAGGCAGGCATAAAACGTCAGCTGAATTCGTTCAGGATAACGCAGCCAGCTGTTTAGGGGGCATTTTAGTGACAAAATATGCAGCATCTTCTCTTCGAGAGGGAGCGGAACGATCGGTGAGGGACGCAACTCCAACAAGGCTTGCCCTAAGCAGACCAAGTTACGCTGCAGATGACGACTGAACCTCCTTAAGCAAAGCTTTCATGCAAATGCATTTGGTAAAGTTTTCTTAGACCATGCTCTCCTCCTTCTACTCCTACCCTTTCCTCTTTTGCAGCCCGAGTTCTTTTACGATACAATCCCTCTCCTCCACCGAGGCCAAATATTTTATCACAAGCCAGACGGAGTGACATCAGATGAGAAATAAAAGCAGAAGCAGCAAATGAACTCTTCAGGAACAATGATCCTATTTTTATGCAAACTCCATTATCTTGTTTTTAAGTGACTCAAAGTACTGAGGAACACACTACAGAGAACAATCCCAACCCGGAGGAGAACAAACAACCCAGCCTAATAGGTCCTCGACGTCCAATTTTTCCCATTTCATTTCAAAGGACTGAAGCAAGAACTGGTTCTCAGTTCTGTTTTCCACCCCTCCTCCTGCCCCCCATCCCCAGTGACACATAAGCAAGGTCTTCAGTCATTCAGGCATTATTTCTTGGAAAAGATATTTTGTGCCTCTGCATTTAAGGGCGCAGAAAGCCACCTGCCTGCCGGACTAGCCCGCACATGTTGATGTACCGGAGGGACGTGCCACTTACTGTTTTAACAACGGATAAATATTTTCGACCTTGGTGTCACGAATGGCTATCTGACCCAGGACATGCCAGTTTCTCCAGCACAGGCTTTGGCTCTCCTTTGAAACACCCAGCAGAAAACCCACCTTTGAGGAAAAATGCTTGAAGCCTAATAGATTTAGGATGAGGAAACAAACGCCTGCTGAAGCTCAGCGTGCATCTCTTCAGTACCACGCTGGCTTACTGATTTTACTGGTTCTTCTAAAGAAAGAAACAGAAGCCACATTGATGTAAGAGACCAGACAGCGTAACCTCTCATTATCTGATCAGCAAGCTCGAAACACAACCCCCAAACCAATAAAGAAAAACACACAAAGGGAAAAGGAAGAGAAAAACTACTTGTCTGCACTGCCACACCTACGCTTGACACTGTTCTGCACTTCGCTTTGGATACGAAAAGTGCTTTTAAAATTAGGTTCGCTGCTGGAGAGCTGGTGTAAAACATCCAACTCCTCCTCCCCCGAGACCAGACGGAAGGCCAACAATGAACGTGACATCGCAGAAATGACCTTTTGGTAAAGGCACACGAAATTTAGCAGTAGAGACCAACAGGAAACCAGAACCAGACAATCACTTTTAGTCAGAAAGGGGGCTGTTCGTGGCTCATTTCCCCACCTCCAGGTCACCTCCTCCAAGCCCTGCACGGCCCCGTCTCGGCGTGCACAGTGGAAACTTGTGGTAAGTTTCAGCCCGTACCCCAAACTTCAAGGCAAAGCGGGCGGGTGAGGAAGAACAGCAGCGAGGGGGGAGCTGATACAAGCTGAACCCCTGCACAGGGCTTTGTAAAACACGGTCCCAAGCTCCCAAAGGGAAATGCAACTGCTTACCGAGGACGTTAAGCTGAATGCCAACAAAGAACAAAGCAAGCCCAAACACCTGCTTGTACTTGGCCAGGCTCTGCGTTAGGTTTTAGAGTTCGTAAATGCCCCCACTTAATAACTACCAGAAGGCTGTGCTCGCTCCTGTGCCTTGACTTAGCACAGCCCAAAGCCTGCACCGTCCCCTGGCCTCAGCGAGACGGCAGCAAGCCTGGGAGGAGGCGTCGAGCTGTGAGAAGGGAACCTGTTCAATCATTTCTACACCAAAGTAAACGGTCGCTGTAGGGGATGCTGAAAAAGCTCACCAAGCAGTTACCGAGCCCTAGCACCCCGGGGAGCCTTCTGAACACAGCAACCCACCACGAACCCCACCACAGGCCCTAGCAGCGGCCCGACCCAGCCAGCTGGGGGTGAAGGGTGCCGAGCACGGCCATATGGGCGCTACATGGGGCCGCCCACAGGGCCCTGCAGCCCCAACCCATGCCAGCAGGGCTCCCCCTGTACCCCCTGCTTCACGGGGTTGGTTCCTCAGCCACGCTGGGCCCCTCCAGCCCCCTGCACGTTGGGGTGAAAGGGGGGGGGGCGGCCCCCAGGGCCAGTGTGTGCGCCCCCAGCCCCCCCCCTCCCCCCTCCCCCCCCCCCCACACCCCCCCGTCCATCGTTCGCCCCCCCGGCCCCGCTCACCCTGGCGGCCCACGATCTCGGCCACATGCTCGGAGCTGGGCACGGGCACGCACTCGGTGGTGTTGACGCTCTTTCGGCGGAGCAGCGCCGCCTGCTCGCCGTTCAGGCCCGCGGCCGCCGCCGCCGCCGCCGCCCCCCCTCCGCCGCCGCCGCCGCTGTAGGCGTGGGGCAGCCCCGCCGCCATCATGCCCTGCGGCTCGTCCACCCCGTACAGCGCCGCCGCCGCCTCCTGAGCATCGAAAGCGGGCGACAGCAGCACGGAGCCCAGCGCCGGCAGCAGCGGGGGAGGCGGCAGCGAGGGCGAGGAGGACGAGGAGAGCAGCAGCAGCGCGGCCGGGTCCTCCTCCTCCTCCTCCTCTTCCTCCTCTTCTTCCTCCCCCGCCAGCTCCTCCTCCTCCTCCTCGTCCAGCTCCAGGTCCCCCTCGTCCCCGGCCGCCTCCTCCTCGTCCTCCTCTTCCTCTACCTCCTCCTCCTCCTCCTCCCCCCCGGGGGGCTCCGCCGGCGGCCCGGAGCCGTCCCCCCCCGGCCGCCGCCGCCGCTGCTGCTGCTGCTGCCGGGCTTGCCGCCGGCTCCCCGGGGGCTGCCCGCGGTGGCGGAGGCCGAGGCCGGCGAGGCGGTGCCGCAGGAGGGCGTCGGGCCGCTGGAGGAGCAGCAGCGGCGGCAGGAGGAGGCGCGGCGGCTCGCCGGGGGAGGCGGCGGCGGCGGGGGAGGCCGCCGCCGCCGCGGCTCCGCCGCCGCCACCGCTCGGCATGGCCGGAGAGGAGGCTGCGAGCTCCCGGGCCGTGCCTAGCGGCTCGGGGCCGCCATGGCGAGGCGGGCACCGAGCAGACGCGGGCGCGGCCTTGGGCGCTTGCGGCCCCGCTGCTCAGCGCTTCTTTTGTCCCATGGCGCTCCCCTCGGCGGCGGCGGCCGCGGGCGGCGGCGCTGGAGCGGGAGGAGGAGGAGGAGGAGGAGGAGGAAGAGGGCGAGGAAGAGGAGGCGGCGCCGCCCCGCCCCGGCCCGAGCTCCCCGAGGCACGATTGGGCGGCCCGGCCGGTGCCTGGGCAGGGCCGGGGGCGGTGCGGGGCTGAGGGGAGGCTGGGGATGGCTCCGGGGGGGACCCTGGAGCTCCTCAGCATCCCCCGGGCGTGCCTGACCCCCTCAGCAGGTCGCCTCTCTGCTACCCCTTCTGGCAGTTAACTAGCGATAGGACCAGAGGGAACGGCCTCGAGTTGCGCCAGGGGAGGCTCAGGTTGAAAATTAGGAGACATTTTTATCAGAAAGAGTGGTCAGGTACAGGGACGGGTTGCCCAGGGAGGTGGTGGGGTCACCGTCCCTGGGGGTGTTCAAGGAACGGTCGGACGTGGTGCTTAGGGACATGGTTAGTGGGTGACATTGGTGGTAGGGGATGGTTGGACCATCTCAGAGGGCTTTTCCAACCCTAATGCTTCTAGGATTCTACCCAGGGGTCAGCCAGGGCACAGTGAAGCTGATCTGAGGGGTAGAGGATGCTCAGCACTATGTCTGTGGGACCCTGCACACCATTTGTCATAGGGCACCAAGCTTGGGCTGCCTGGGTTTTTTGTCTGGTGTGTTGTGAGATGTAGGAGAGATAGATGGAGGTGTCTCTGTGAGCATCAGAAGGCTAAGCTGTTATCCTGATCTCAGGCTACCACAGCAGTTTTCATCCTCTGGCCCTGTGGGACTTCCAGATGAACCGTGGAGGAAAGCTAAGAAAACAAAACCCACCACAGACCTGTTCTTAGTAGGTTTAAATTCACCTTCACTGCTAAAATGCGTGTGAGCCTTTGACAAATGCCCTCCTTAGGTTTTGTTCTTTCCTCCTGAGGTGGTCTTTATTGAGCTATTGTTCAGGCCGTGCCACTTAATACTGTGTAAAGAAAAATAAAAGTGTTTCTTACCTTTGGTCACAGTTTGTGGCAGTGCAGCGACAATGAGAGCGTGAGCGTGGGCAGGGTATGGATAAAGTTACACCATCCCGGTGTGGTTTATCTGTGGCTCTCATCCTTATCCAAACACGATGTTGTTAGCTCTTACAGGGAATCCATGCAATGCAATGCAGGGTGGGGCAGGAGGACACCGTACGTGCTTTGACAGGTAAATTAAACGATGAGTTTGCCTCGCTGGATGCTCCAAATGGAGCTTTCATTTGGGATTGCTGTGATATTAGATGCCAATTTCATCTGTGGCTAGGTCAATAAGGATGCATGTCGGAGGCTCAGCATCTCTTTTGGAAATGACTCCGAGTCATGATGTGCAAAAGGAAGCTTGAGAACTGGAACCAAGCGAGAAGCTTGGGTGGCAGAGGATTTAAAAAGCTACTTCAATCCTTCGCTCTCAGATCAGCCCCTGAGTGTGTGTTGGTTCAAGTCAGAGTTGAAAAATTCAGGCACAACACAAAGAAGCTTGTTTGAAAACGTGATTACACTTGTATGCATCGGAAAAGGGAAAGGGCTTTTTGACACGTGGAAGAGAAACAATGAGCAGGGAGAAGGTGGGCTGTGCAGTGCTGAAAGCTCCAACTATTGGCTTGTGTTTCATGTGACGGGAGGGAGAGCCCGGAGAGAAATGCAGAGGGCAGCGTGACATGGTCATTCACAGCAGCAGATTAGAAAATGATTTTCAACAGCAGCCATCTAGGTCAATGCGAGTGCAGCCGAATTCTTCGTACGGTCAAAGAAAGTCACGTGCAAACGCCTGAAATATGAACTAACCGGAGCTGGAACAAGAATTTGAGTGGCGTTGCTCTTTCTTAAAGATGTTATCCTGAGAAAAAGGTTCTCGGGAAAAATCCCAGCCTAGTTAGAAGCTAGAGGAGATGCCGGTGTCGTTCACAGCAGAGCCAGCCGAGTGTGGGGTGGAAGATGTTTGGAAAGAGACGAGGGAAAGCCATCCGGCCGACAGCAGCTGCGCTCAGCACATTTTGTTCTCAGCAGCCAGATGCCCGCGTCGCTGCAATCACCGGGAGCGTTAATTGGCACCCTGGTGGCTGCTGCTCGCAGCAAGACCGAAGGCCAAATTACCTTGTTGTGACCACTGCATGCCGGTGGGAGCTGACACTTGTCCTCGGAGGTCAGCTTTCCAGGTCAGAGCCGAGGCAGAGCTTTGCCCTGCTCCCCGTATCTGCGTGGAGACAATTTCTAGGTTACGGTGTGCTGGCAGCAGAGCGCCCTCTGAGAGCTCGAGGCGAGCGGTGGCCTTTATTTCCCCTCTCTAACTAGTAAATAGATGGTGAACACGATAGGCCCTGTATCTACTCGTGGAAAATACTTGTGAAAACCAAAAATACTCAATACAGACTTTCCAAAAACACTCAATAAAGACTTTCCCAACACCGCTGTTAGACTTCAGGTTGTATTTCAAAGGCGTGACTAATAACCAAAGCTCTTTATTAGCTTGAAAACCTCCAGTAACCTTTTTCCTTTGCGTATCTTTGTTTCCAAGTGGAAATTACTGGGATTATACATGCAACTATGTGAAACCGCCTGTAACAGACTGATGTTATTGGCTTGAAACAATCCATACATTAAAATTGTTAATTAGGATAAGAAGGGGTTCTTGTGCTGTAAGAGAGCTGCAAGTCGGGCTGGGGAGGAGAGGGAACAGACAGAATTGCTGCAGGGGAGAATCCTCCCTGGGCTTACACAGGCTTTTATGTTATTAATGCTTTCTTTTTTTTCTCCTTTCTTGATAGAATCGGATGCAGAGAAAGGCTCAGTTGGACCTTTGTGCTGCGTGGAACATGTTGTGAAAATGCCACCACTTTAACGCTTTTCTTAATAAATCCCACTCAAACTCAAATGCTTCCCTCTTACGTTTTATTATAGGTTTAATTCGGTGTTCTGTAGCGTTCGGTTTTAAATCCCGAGTCAGGCTCTGCGGGAACTCTTCTGCCTTGCCTCTTACAGGGGCTGTTAGCAACAACTGAGGGGTTGTGCTCTTTAGAGCAGCGTTTCTGTTTTCCGGGGCTGCTCCCTTATTCACAACCATACCCTCTGAAAATTACGAATGTGTCGAGGCCGTTTTAGAAGCCGAAAGCCATCTGGCTCAGGGGGGAACCCTCGATACCCAATTGCTTTAGGGGAAGTATTTACAAGCGCAGGATTATGGGATGCACCTAGCCTTGGGTGACCTGCAGTCCCTTACCCTCGTGGACGGGGCTGGAACCTGGGATCCCTCTTCTGCATTACATAAAATCCCCAATTATCGGTGCTGTCAGCTCTAAGTGGCTTCAAATTTAATCGGCGTGGCTTCACAAGCACTTATTTGTGAAGTAGAGAGGTAATCTGAATGGAAGGGCACGGAGGGTGAAATAAATGGTTTTTTCTTAGGCTTTTCCGGGAGGCAGGGCCCTCAGAACTTGGCGGTTCAGCTTTCTTCGAGCTGGGATTCCTCTTCCTACAACCCGGCGATGATGGTGAGGACACCTGGAGGGACTTTTTACCGGGGGCTCCGGGCTTTCCATGGTTTTCAAACGCTGCCCATAGGAGCTGAGGAGGCATCTGACATGCGGGGACGAGCAAGGCAAGACGGGACGATGGCTTTCCAGACGAGCTGAAGAAAGAGAAAAAGAAGACGAAGGAAGAAAGAGCAGAAGACGAGGAAGAAGGAGAAACCAGAGGCCATCTGTGCGTGGTGGGTTTTTCACTTCTGCAGACGAGCTCTGCTATTTGGTCGTAGCTTTTGAAGCCCTACTGAAGCTGATAAACAAATGAAGATTTTTTTTGGCCACGTTTGCAAAGACATCGCGAAGAGGATTAAGTATGAGGCTAATCTACAAAGGGGAGCGATAGCATCTTCAGTTTCTGATGACCTGAAATGAAGAAGAATGTTTCTCTGTTAGATATTTACGCGGGAATTACTAGGTTACAGCCGCGATAACGGGATGAAGTTCCGTGATTAGCTTCGACGGCCTGAAAGCGCCCTTTTTTTTCTGTCAAAGTTTCCACGATTTCATCCAGATCTGCCCATCGCTATTAGTTGGTAAAGAAATGAGGAGCACGCGAAGACAAAGCAAAGACTGTTCTTCCTTGTGTTCATCTGAGACTTAGCTATGTCCCACGGACGTACTCCCCAGCATGTCTTTTCTCTCCTTTCCTCCTCTCTTTTCTGCCCGTCGTGGCATACCAGCTGTTAGAGCCGGGCTCTCAGGCTGTTCCATGATCTTTTATTTCCATTCCCCAAATCGTAATTTCCCTCCTGTCCTCTCTAAGTCACCAGGAAGAAGCGGAGCCACGTTGCCCTTTGATCTCCCACCGCAGCAGTTCCTTCACCTCCAGTATCAGGACTCGGCAGTTTTTTCCAGCATCAAGCTAATTCCCACCCAGAGCTTTTATTCGGAAAGATCTCTTGGATCTGAATCCATCGGTACCAGCCCCTAAGTCAGGAAATTGCTCTCCCAGAGATGAAGGTTAACATCACTGCCTCTGTGCTTGTTTCTTGGTGCCTTCCTCCCGCCCTGATCTGTGTCTGATTGCTCCCGACAAGCTGTTCTCTGCCTCTTTTCCTATTTTATTCTCGTTTTCTAGTCCCGAGACCTTCCCGAGTCACCAGGCTCTGCCCGTTTCCTTGCTCTGGTTGTGTCCAAGGGCCCCGGACTTTTCCAACATCTTTTCAGCAGGGCAGGTTCGGGGACCGTGGGACTTTTATTTTTCTGCGTGCCAGAGGAGCTTTGAAGCCACAGGGTGAGAAAAACCTTCATGTTCGTTTCCTTCAGGAAAGAGGCCGGGCTTCAGGGAGGTGCTGCCTTTTTAGAGCAGAGATCTCACGCGGTTAAAAGGAGCGGCGAGCTCTTTGGGGCATTTGGGAAAGACTTTAAACTCAGCGTGGCTTCTGTATTTTGGAGACCAAAGCCGCAGGTAGCAGGCACCTGAGGAAATGCTACTGAGTAACCCGATTAAAAATACGCTGGTTGAAAGCCAGATCGACTCCACCGGGAAGAAAAGCATAATTCTGGCTGGCTTTTGCTGTAAGCATGAAAGCCGTTTGGCCCAAACCCTCTCCTTTTGCATCCAGTTACACGTCCAGCGACCAAACTGGTTTCCTCCTGAGCTGGGATTATGCCTGGGAGGCAGATGGTGTCTTGTAGCAAAGGAATAGCTGGAATAGCTCCGTGTTCCTCGGCTCGCAGATTTCCTTCTGCGAGGCCGTAGCACTCGAACCGTACTGAAGGAGCCAACAGGAAAAGGAAATAAAAAAGAAATGGTGTAGCAACAGAGCCCGCGACTGATTTCTGTGGAAAAATAGCAAACTCTTGTTTTTGTGTCCCCGCCGCGGGTTGATTTTGGTGTTTTTCTTATAAACAGCAGAGCCTTGATTTTTTATTTTTTATTTTTTTTTCCTGAAGGCCTATTTATATACAAATTAATATCCGCTGATGAAGCGTGTGGCTTATTAAAGTTGATTATCCGTCGTGGGTGTGATCTCTGTCACACGGGATTGCTTCCTTTCCGTGGTGGACGGCTAGAGGTTTTACAGAATTTAAGACTTTTGAAATGCAGATATTTCCTTAAAAAAAAATCTCTCTTTTTCTCCAGGTAGGTGTCCGAACACACACATTCCTTCAAGGGCTCGTAGAAAGGTGAACGGAGGAGGTGGTGGAGGCGACGTGAAGGGCCACGATGTCCAGAAGTGGAGGAAGCAGCACAGCCTGGTGACCACGGGGGACGCCTCCAGCGGGGTGTGAAGGTGCCCGTGCCCCCCCGTGCCAGCTCGGGGCCACCCCGTCCCTGCCGAGCGGGCTGGCAGCGGGTGATGGCAGCAGCAGGGACACCTCGGCGGGGACACCGGGCCCTGCTGCTTGTCTCTTTCTCGCCTGCCACAGGGTAGGAAAAGAAGCAGATTTGTTGTCACCGTGCCCCCGGCGTCCTGGGGATGCGCAGTCTGGTCCTTCGTCTCAAAAAGAGCCACGGTCCCGGCCCTTAATGTGCCCTGATGCAGTGGGGTTGGGAGCTTTATCCCAAGTCCCTAGCACCACATTGTGTTTTTATAGAATTCCGAGATAACGCCATAAAAATTTTAGAGGAAAAGATTAAACACATGGTGTCATACTGTCCTTTGACTACCCGTGTTATCATTTCCAACTGGAGAACAGAGAAATTTTGAGGCCAGATACTGCTTCCCCCCCCCGTGACATTTCAGCCAACCTCTGCAATGATTTTGGCTTTTAAAAAAAAGGGGGGGGGGGGGGCAGGGGGACGAGGAGCAGCTTTCAGATTTTGGCCAAAATCTGCCAGATTTCGTTCGAGCTGCTTCTCTGCGACTCCGAGCCCATCTGCGGAAAGCTGACCCTGCTGTGCAGGCTGTGTTTAACCAAACCCTGTTTTTTTTTTTTTTTTTTTTTTTTTTGTCCAAACGCCTCAGATGGAGTTTTAGCTCAGCCCCGGGTGTTTGTGCAGCGCTCATCCTATTTTAAGCACTCGATTACCAATGCTGCCACCACCTTCTGTGGAGAGTGAAGGGATTAATATAGATATATCCTACCAGCAAGGATGGTTTTCAGGTAGTCCAGTTTCTCCTGAGCTTCGTTTTGTGTCTATCAGAAGCGTCCTGCAGGGATGGGGACCTTGGGTGGTCTCCTTGGGAAGGGAAAGGAAGGGAAGGGAAAGGGAAAGGGAAAGGGAAAGGGAAGGGAAGGGAAGGGAAGGGAAGGGAAGGGAAGGGAAGGGAAGGGAAGGGAAGGGAAGGGAAGGGAAGGGAAGGGAAGGGAAGGAAAGGGAAGGAAAGGAAAGGAAAGGAAAGGAAAGGAAAGGAAAGGAAAGGAAAGGAAAGGAAAGGAAAGGAAAGGAAAGGAAAGGAAAGGAAAGGAAAGGAAAGGAAAGGACGCATCCTGGCACACTTGGGAGTCTGGTACATGTGCTGCATCCGACTGGGATCCCTCCTTGTGCCAGCCACGTGCCCGGGCTTTGCCTGCTGCAGGCTCTAGGTATGTAATTCTGAATATAATCCTTTCTCGTACGCCGGTCCCCCAGTGAGCTTGTTGCATAAGGAGTGAGTTTTAACGGGGTTATAAAAGGGAAACGTGTCTTCAGATCCATTGCCAGCGGAAGCTTTTGTGGAGGACGGACCCCTCTGATCCCTAAAGCCATTCGTCCCCGTGCAGCTGAAGAGCAGGCAGTGAGCTCCTCCACCCCCGGGCAGCGAGAAAGCATCGCAAAGCAAACCCAGCCAGGAGCCCAGGGTTGGGTCTGGGCCACGGCAGCGAAATAACGCCTGGTGCTTGCCGCCGCAGCCGCTGCTTTACACCTCGCTGGATTTAATCTCACGACTAAACAGTATACTAATTGTTTCAGCTCTCGGGGCTGGCAAGGCAGCCAAGTCATGCCAGGAATTTTGGTTTATGTAATTCGCTCTCTGCTGGGGATTTCGGGCACGTGCCCGGCCGGCCGGGGCGCATCCAGCGCCGAGCATCCTCCCCGCGCGCCGTGGGTCCCGGCTGCCCATGCTAAGAAGCCACCGTGACGCCTGGCACGGATCAAACCCCTAGCTAGGGTGGAGGAGAGGTTGTCTGTAGTGGAAGCTGGATGAAATCCTACCAATATATTGAGAGCCCACCAGGTTTTCCAGCTGGAAGTGGGAAGTGGGCCTGCTGCTGTCCCTGCAGACATTGACCGGTCACGGTCTTGTCTGCGGGTGCCAGCAGCCGGGGTAGCTTTTGCCCTGCTTTTAGCTTGATTTGAAGGCTTAAAAGTATAGATTTGAGCCAAGTGCTGTTCATTAATATATTTAGGGGACCCGTGTTGAGTGGCTTGTCTCTGCTGAGGAGAACTTATGCAGTCGGTGAGAGGTGAGTGAGGATATTCGTGTCTGCATACAGGATTTTGAGCTAAATCCTGCGAATTACATGCTAATTTAATTGTAGAGACAATGCTGGTGTTTGCATAACTGCTCAGTTTCTCCAAGCTGCTGGTAAGGATGATTTTTCCACAAGCACCAAAATCGCAGGAATTGGCTAAAACTCTATAGACAAATCACCCTATAAAGATATTTCGTTCAGGTAATATCTATCTACGATTTTTTTTTTTTCTTTTTCATTTTAAAATCTGCGTTCTGCTCTCCCCAGAGATTGTTTTACTGAAATCTTGTTTTGCTTTATTAGGCTTTTACTTATCTGGAGTCCTCCGATGGCAGCCGATAAAGACGGTCCCAAACGGAGACAGCTGGTACAGAACTGTGGTTGACAGGCATAAAGAAATAAAAAAAAAAAAATAATGGAAATAGAAAGACCTTCTGCTGCTTTGCGGCAACGACTGAAGCGCTTCACTAAAAATGGATCCCCTGCAAAGAACCAGGGAAGAGCTGAGAGAACGGCCTTTCCCTCCCCAGGCAGCCGCCTCTGCCTCCTCTGGGTACAAGAGGATACGCCGTGACAGCTGGGGATAACTGGGTGCAGAAAGGATGGATTTAGGATAAAGCAAATATCCCCCCAAAAAACACAGATTCCCTTCCCGACACCTCTGCAGGACTCTGCGGGGTGCTCGTAGGCTCGTGAGATGGAGTAGGAAGTTGTCCGCAGCGTGCCCCTCTGGGCGAGCCGTGCCCTTTGGGATTTCGAGCGAAGCTGGGGAAACCCTTAAAGCACTTAAACCCTTAAACCCTCCAGCAGCCGCGTCCTCTGCTTCGTGAGGTCTGAGCAAAAGTGTCCTGGCAGGATGGTGACTGTGATAAATCATCGGGACGGAGAGGAGAGCCGCGCTCTGGCCATCTTCTCGCTGTCCCTCACCACCTTCAGCAGACTTTGTCACTCGCTCCCCACATCAATCCTACTAAAACTGGTGGATTTTGTGACTCGGTGGTTTAGCTCAAAATATTTAAGGAAATGTGCTTTAGGGTTGACTGAAGCTTTTCAACTAACCCAGAGTGCAATCATTCTTTTTTTTTGCACGGCTGAGCCTTTTAAAAACCGTACTTGAAATAAAGTACACTCACGTCTGGATTCAAGTACCATCTTCAGATAAAAGATAAACGAGATTATTATTAAAAAATCTCACATTTTGTTTTTTTTTTTTTCCTGGTTCCCCAGGATGAAGCACAGGTTTGGCCGCCCCCCAGCTGCACGGCTGTGCTGGGGGTACGGGTGACTTTCCTCAAGACCTGGCGAGCGGCGTGGTGCGGGTCCCCTGGCTGCGATCCCGCCGTCCCCGGCCGTGCCTTGTGCTCCCTGTCACGGCTCGGTGTCCCTCCACAGATGCCTTTTTGTCTCCTGTCCCCCGCAGGGCTGTGACAATGGGCGGCGCGCTGCTTGTTATGCTCCTCACAGGCATCTGCTGCTGGCGCTTCCCCATCTGCCGAGTCGCCGAGCTCAGCCTTGGCCTTCCCCTCCCAGGGAACCCCCCGCTAGCCCCCCGTTATTACGTATCAGACATCATTTACGCCTTATGAGGGTTTTCAACCTTCTGTTTTGCGGCAGCGCGGTGGGTGGGACGCCCATCGGCGTCACGGACAGGAAATGAAAGCAAAACTGAAAACCTGTGGTCCAACGAAGAAATGCTGCCCATCATCGGCTTCCTGAGGCATCCCTCCCTGGTTCATCGTCGGCCTGCGTCCGCTTCTCTCTTTCTTGGAAAGGAGCTTGCACAACAGCCAACTTGAGCAAATCCCGGGCAGGGAGAAAACATTTCTTAGGGGGGGACGAGACGTAAAGAGGCCCTGCAAGGAGGAACTTTTCCTCCTCTGGGCCGTGTGAGAGTTTTGCGAGGAGCTGTTTCGCACGCTCCCAGCCCAAACACAGGAAACCTGTGCGCCTCCTCTGCAGGGGAAGTAGAGGGTTCTCCCTCGGTTTGCAAAGCTTTGCCCTTTCAGAGATAAATGTGTACACGTGGAAAGGAATTTCGAGGCACCACAATTTTATTAGATGCATTTTCCCATGCAATACCATACCAGGAAATGTTTTACAGGGAAGAGTAAACTCAATTAATTTGGCTTCATTTTATTTCTTACCCCTCAATCTTTCATACCCAACTTCTTATAATTCTTATTCTATTTCCCTGAAACTCTGAGCACCAAAACAATCCCAATGGATGAGCCTCGCCATATAGCTATTTTATGGCTGTTTTATATTATGGGCACTTCAGACACGTTAATTAACCCTAGCAGACACCCGTGTCGCACGGTATCGCGTCTTGGCTCTAAATAGGTTCGTCTGGGGTTTAGGGCAAGTCCCTGCAAACGTGATTCTCAGTGAGTTCTCTCCAATAATCGCTTCCTAAAATTCCCAGGCTGGGATTTCCTGAAGCAAACCTGCATTGCCAAGGGGAGATGTTGGCTTTCTCCGAAATAAATGCTCTCCTTCCCCTGTGGTCGGTGCTGGCACTGCCTCGAGCTGGTTCAGATATTCAGGGTGTGCGAAATAACTTCAGTAGCTGAAGAAATGCCACGATATAGGCATTCAAAAAAGGTTGTTGGCTATGGTGTGTGCCCACCGGGGTCCCCAGGGAAAGGGGCCGCAGGGGACAGCTTGGGGATGAGCCCAAGCAATGCAGGCAGAAGTTAAGGGAATTACATATTTTTTTTTTTTTATTGACTGTAAAGCCATTACACAAATCTATCACCTAAAATACGAGCGCCGTGGAAAGAGCTTGATGCTCCTCAAGCAGCCTTTATAAAAGCTTTATTGGATTTTAATTTGGAGCACGGGCTATAAATTGTGTGAGCTGCGGTGCCCGTGCCGCGTCCCCGACGTGGCGAACGCCGGGCTGCCCTTGGCCAATGACGGTGACAAAGATGCTCCTTTTAATCAAGTAACCACCTCCACGAGAGGTCTCCTTCACACGCTTTATCATCTTGTATTAAACCAGAGACACCTGCCACCTCCAATTTCCTTCGCTCTTAGCGTGCAGAGGGTGTATGGGCCCCACTAGGGGTGGGCAGATCGTGGATCCTGTGAACTATTTTTCAGGGCTGACACCTTTTGGGCTGGCACTTGGCAATGTCCTGCCCCTGGGGCTGGTGTAGGGCTCCCAGTGCACTCCTTGCCGTGGTCCTCGAACCCCCACGTTATGTATGACCTGTGCGGGTGTAAATTCATTCTGGGAAAGTGTTCAAGCTGGGGCTCACTTCTGTCCCTGCTTGTCAGAGCCCTTTAATAGGAGATTTTTCACTAAGCTTATTTAGAATTCCATCTAATTATGTTTTAAGCATCTAATTTTTTCTTTTTTTTCTTTTTTTTTTTAAATCTGTCTCAGGCCGGGGGTGGCCTGTAAGATGTAAGCCAAGTGCTCTGCTGGGTACACGGGTGGATGGTGTATGCGGGTGCTTTTTTTGGGGCTCCATCCTTGTGAATACATGCGCAGCAGACAACTTGTTCTCCCAAAGCATTCTCCCTGGCCGTGACTCGGTGGAATAAAATTACACAGCAGGTGGGCATTTCCAGGACCAGGTCTCCTCAAGGCAAGCAGTTACACGTGTTATGGTCAGAAGGAAAAACTCCATTTCCACGTGGAGATTTCCCAAACTACCTCGCCGTGCTCCATGTCAGTCACAAGAACAGTTTGTGTAACCACACAAACTCAGGATTAAAGAGCTGGAAGGTATAAAATGAGTTGTAGAAATCACCTTGAAGACCTAAACAGTAAACGTGGTGCTAGGGCAGGGGGTTATCACTCACGGGGCACTGATTAACACTGGTGGGGGCGGGCTGTCCATTAAGGGGATGAACCCATTAAGGGGATGGGGTCTTGCCCCTCTTACCCCCTGCCCTTCTCCTCCTGAGCAGGGCATTTTCACCAAGCTGGGTTTCTCCCTGGGCTATTTACATCACTTTCGAGCTTTGAGGAGGGAGAGCATCCCGAGCTTGCCGTCTTCTTTGCCGGTAGCTGAATAAATCATCACTTTTTTTTTTTTTTTTTTCCAGGTTTTGAACGTAACGTACAGAAATGAGAGCAGCGCCGGGAAGGGAGGTTTAATTGGTAACTTTTTTTAAGCACCTACTTCTTGGCATCCTCCGTGGGTGACATCCTGTAACTCTCCTGAAGACCGAGCTGATGAAAGAAAGTGGAGCAAGAGCACATCAAGGACGAAGCCCGGCTCCTGTTTTTTTTTTTTAATGAAGCAAACATAACCTTTAACTCGCCCTGCGTTTGCCACAAACCTGATTAAAGCCCACGCAGCCGCTCAGCACATTGTTTAATTATAGCAGAGCCCCGGAGCCCCCTCGCAGTCAGGGATTTTCAGGTTTTCTAATAAACTTTCCCCTTCCTCCCTAGGTTTTCGGAGGCTTATTTATAACAACGGTGGTTGCAGGCTGAAGCTTGCTGGTGCGAAACAATAGCAGGGCTGGGGCTTACCTGCAAGGGGATTAATTTAGGGGTGTTTGGCCCAAATCCCCACAGATCCTTTCCTGGCTCTCAGTGGGGCCGTGCTGTTGCCACTGGGCCCAGAAGCTGCGAACCCCGTGGGTAGGAGCACGTGTGGATGTGCGTGGAACCGGATCAGCCCCAGACTTCACTTCACTTCCCAGCTTTTGGCTCCGAGCGGGGGCTGCAGGATCAGGCCTTTAATCCCACCTCCTTCCGAGCGGATCGGGATAGCGGCGAGAGGGCAGCCGCTTTTTAATTAAAAAGGGCTTGTGCCGTTTCACCTCGGCGTTATTTATTTGCTCAGTGAGCTCGCGGGGATTAACGTGCACGCGGGGAGCGCGCTCGCGTCCCTCCTAGACCCAATAAATCTCACACATCGATCGCCTCTGCCACTGAACTGCAGACCCCGGTTATTGCCCTAGGAAGGGGTGTGATGGTGCACGTTAAGCATTGCCTCCTTGCTCACTCAGCAGAAGCGGCCACCATAAAGCTGCTCCGGGGCCTTCCTCCCTTAATACGCTGATTTTCTTAGGGAAGCCTGAAATAAGCGTTTCTCCCCCAAATCCCCAAATTATTTTGATAATAGTATCAAAACAACCCATTATTTTATTTTTCTTCCTATAACATTTCCCCCAAACGAGTAAGGGACTCAGTTTCTCCCTTCCACATATAAAAGGCTGTGAAAATGCTCGTGGAAAGCTGAAGAGATGCTAAAGGTAATTTGTTAATGCGAGGAAGCACTGAAAGAAATCCTCCCGGTCCCGTGAAGGGCTCGGCAGCGCTCCGATACCTCCTTTTATCCAGGATGCTTGGCTTGGTGCTGTAGGATTTTCCACCTGATCCAGAGGGGGGGAAAAAATCCAGCCTTTAGCATATTTTTTTTTTTTACAGCTGTAAGCGCCGAGGTGAAAAGGATCAAAAGAAATAATTTATCATCTCGCATGCTTAGGAACATAAATGCACTTTCAAGTTTCGGAGGCTTTTCCCTGCCTCACAGACTGTTTATAAAGGCTCAGCGCTACTTGCTCGCTGTGGAGGTTTGGGTTTCTCACTTCGACAGCAGCTTCTGTCTGCGGACCTCCGAAAGCTTGTGTAAATAGCACCGGGCGACGGTGCCCACTGCTGCTGTGGGGTATTAGCTCCCTTTTAGACAGCACAGGACAGAAATATGACATGGCTTACTGTAAGACACATCTGGAGAGCCTGTAAATAACCTCCAACACTTGTGAGGTCCTGCCTGCTGCCCGTGATGTGGCGGGGACCTGTAAATGCCTGCCCCAGACTTGGTTTGGCATCCTGGAAATTTGCTGGTGGGGAATTTGTTTGGGGCCGTCGGCCACCGAGGGACCCCTGTGTGGTAGGTACGGCGTGTGTTGCTTCACGGATCGCATGGAAAAGCCACTCCAGGGTGTTTCTGTGGTCCTCAGGAGCTGAGGTGTGGTGACACGAGGGACAAAGCTGCAGGGGACGTGCGGCTGGGTGGTGCTTCCTGACGGGCGGCCACGTTTCGCTGCAATTAATTCCATTTTGCTGGAGAGAATTAAGAGAGTGAATCCCCGTTGCTTGCAATTTTTTTGGAGAAGTGCAGAAATATCTGATCTTTAGGAATTAAATGGGTATTTAGCAATCCTGTGGTGGTTTGCTTCTTCTGAGCCCATCAAGATGACACCGAAGGGTTCGGTCTGGAAATGTGCCTCCGCTCAGCCTCCAGGCTGAAAACTCAGAATTAAACCACGTAAAGACGTCATCTTCCCGTGGAAAAAGGCAAATTGCTTTGGGAAGCACCCAAGGTTATAAATGCGTGCCGTTCTTTGTGCTGTTTGATTTGGAAAAGAAGAAGAGGAGGGGTTAAACAAACAACAGAAAAAAAGTAGCTTAAGTTTTCAAATGAAAAGAAAGGAACCAGCAATTCATGCGGCTTTGACAGAGCGCTCTGTCATTCACTCCTCTTCCAGGAACAAAAGAGAATTTGTAAAAAGGTGAAGACTATGGGAGGCACAAACATTTTTATTTTTTTATTTTTTTTCCCAGAGGGAAACATTTCTCTGCATTTTTAACAGATGTGAAGAGCGAGCGCCAGCACACGCAGACACCCCCCGGCATCCTCCTGCTGGCGGTGGCTTCTCCTAAACGTGCTCCCCAAGGAAGAGGAGGGCACAAACACCTCCGTGACCCCTCTCTGCCCCACCAGCAGCTGGGATTTTGCTGTACTATCTCCCTTGCGAATGGGAATCGCACTTCGGCCATGCCAAAGAGGTCCTGCAGCAGCTCTGCGCGACGTCGCTGAAAGGCAAACGAGGCAAGGGGAGCTGCTGTGCATTTCGCAGCCCCTATTTTCATACGTAACAATAACAGCACCCATCCCTTTGTGTTTATTCCCATAGCACGAGGTCCCTGCTAACTTTGGGACCTGTCGGTAATAAAGCCACCCTCGCACGGGAGGCATGGGGGCGTCGTGGTTTGATCCGTGCTCGTGTAAGTGAATAAAAAGAGGGAATGAATTTGGATCCAGTGCTGCCACTAACACCACCCAAACCTTCCAGCTCTGCGGGGAGGTGGAGGAGGGACCCGACAGACAAACCTCATGACTCATTTCCCTGGGAAAATGGCCAAAAATATGCTAAACGGGCCAGATTCCTGCTTCCCAGGCTCCCCACCAGGCGTCTTGTTGAGCCCCTGTCTCTTCCCAAATGGCAGATCCCGTGCAAAATAAAATTCAGGATCGCCGTAAACGTAACTACGTGCTGCCACGAGCCGGAATGGATAAAAAATGCTTATGGGGCTTTTACGGAGGAAAAATCACTATAATCATCACAAAAATCTCTACCTGACGGATGTACTTAATGGAAATGTGTTACACGCACGAGGAGTGTTTGCTTTCTCTTCTGCCTAAAACCGCTTGTGTGATGCAGAAATATTTAATGGAAACGCATGTTATGGATATTATACACGGAATTCGTTTACTGTTTCACTTAAAATAACTCCTTCCACGGAGCCACAGTTGTTAATGGAAATGCGCTGTGAAGTCGTTTGCCGGCTTATGGCAAAAGGTAACGTTTTTATGTTCCCCCCCCCAAATACCACGCAACAACCAACATTTAACAGACGTTTATTTATTTATTTCTCTTTTTGTCTATCTATTTATTTATTTATTTTTCAGGGATGACAGCTGTCACCCCCTTTGGGCAGAGCTGGGCTCAGGCTGCAGAGAGGAGATGCAAACTCTTGTAACGCCCGGTTCTACCCCCCAAAAATTAAAATCCGCTCTGTTCATTGGGTACTCAGGCTCTTCAGGCTGTTTTTTTTGGGGCTGTACTGATGATATTGCCATGGAATATATCTATATATCTATGTTGCAACTCAACCATGGCACAAAGGACAGCTCAGCCAGATGTTCTGGCTTGGGGGATTGCTTAGCATTGGGGATAACACCCAGAGGGGATGCGAATGAGAAACTCGGTGGAGAAGCATAGCAGGAGCTAAGCCTCTTGAACTCATCTTTGCCTTTTCACCCTCCAGCTCTCCTGCTACTGACAGCCAGGGAGGACAGTTTTCGCCCAGGGAACCGCTGGCTGGTGGCACCGAATTGTGGCGCTACCACCGTGGATAAAGAGAAAAAAAAAACACTTGGAGATAGGCGAGCGTGTGTGACGGATCCAGCACCACGGCTCTCATCGATTTCACTTGGGGTTGGCGACTGAATCACTTGAAAGCAACTGGAAAAGCTGTAATTTATTTATTATTTTATTTTATTTTATTTTTCCATCCGTAACTGCCGGCTTAAATACACAGCCCATGCAAAGAAACAGCCAGGGCGAGCGCTTGGTGGAGTGATTTAGACGGCGCTCAAGTGAAATAAAGAAGCTGAATTAAAAATGATCATACTTAGCAACAAAAACAGGCATTAAGCTATTAATACCCTTTGGACAGGGTGTGAGTTTTTAGAGGCGAGGAAGACGTTAATAAGTGTAATACAAATATGCCATCGTGGCTTTGAAGAGGATAATTGAGCGCAACAGCGCTTCCCTGTCCGATTTTCATGGAGCTCCATTTGTCTTTTCTCCAGCTCCCGAACGCTTTTCACGCTTTGGGGCTTGTTATTTCCCCCGGACCCAGCACAACCTAAGCCACTGCTCATCTTTCACGCTCTGGGCTTGTTATTTCCCCCAGTCCCAGCGTAACCCAAGGCACCGCTCACCACCCGGGGGGTGGCTGCTTTCCTGCAGGCCGTGGAGCTGGGAGGAGCCATTATCCACTTTTCCAACCCAAAAACTGGTGGGAACGGAGCCTGGTTATGTTGCTTTGGCAATAACCCCACTTTTCCCTTGGGTTCCAGCATCTGGATGCTCGTGAACCTCTGTGCTTGCCCTTTGGAGTTGTGCATAGAAAGGGACAGCCCGAGTCATACCCACACCAAAACAGGGAGCCATGGAAGAACTCAAAATGTGCTAAGAAAAAAGGGGAAAAAAAAATCTCTTGTGCTTTTCTTGTGCATTTAAATTCTCACCTGCTTTGTTTGCCCTGGATATCGAAGCATCACAATCTTTTCTGGAAACCTGGTGGTCCAGGCAAAAAAACAATCAATTTACTCAGCCTTCCCATAAAGATAACTGATAATGGGAGTAATGATATGAAACCTAACAGATGACTTGTCAAAAAAAAAGCCCGGGGAAGCTGCTGGACAGGAGGTTTCTCCTCACTGGTCATCCGCCAGCACAGCTCCAGGTAGGAGCTGAGGATCTGGCCCCCGTAAGCCAGCACGAGTAATTTTCCAGTATCTTTTAAAAGAACCCTTTCTGCCTAGTGCCTGGAAAGTTTATCTTCTTCCTGATAAGCACTCAACTGCAGAGTATCTCTGAAAGTTTTCCATCCTTGAGTGGGAAAGATAAATAGTTGCTGAGTAATTGTTTGGCAGAAAAGAACTGCAAGGAGCACGTGGAGGAAGAGAGCTGCGGAAACCAGCAGGGCCCTGGGGGCACCAACAGCTCTGAGCAGAGGGAATGAAAACATTTGGGTTTTATGGCGAGGGGATTGCAGGTTTTTGGGTAGCACTCAGATGTTTTCCCAAATAACCTGGGACTAATGCAGCCGAAAGAGGGGGGACAAGACAACAGGCTGTGGTCTTTTGACTGCCCCAATGGAGAAGGCATTGGAGAAGGTCCTGAGCACCAACCTAAGCCAAACTCCAAGCAGCAAGAAAGGCTCGCGTGTCACATTGCCTTCTTGTAAACATTTCTTGTAAAACTTTCTGGTGTGAGCAGGGACTGGCTGCGTTCACGCCTGTAACGAAACCTCGTGGACGTGGTTGAGAAGTGGCATGGGGTTGGTGGGTTACCTGGCTGGGCAATACTCAAACCACTTGTTTTTAGGGACTCGGTGGGGAATAAGGATATTTTGAGACGTTGCCTTCTTATAGTGTCATCGACTGCTTAAAATTTCTGCTTAAAATGTCATCTTTTGACATGCTGCAAGCCAGGACGGGTTGCAGCAGCCCCAGGATGGGGTAGATGGCACAGATCCCTCCATCGGCTGTGCGGCGAGCTGCTGGGTGAACTTTGCTCTTGGTCTCTGTCCAGAAGAGAGGAATTTAATCTGCATTTTCTTATGCCACTTAAACCCAGGAGCACTAGCTGTGCCTCAGAGGCACTCGGTTACAAAGCGTCCTTAGAAATCTTGAAATATGATGCTTTCCTAATGCAGAAGCTGTGTACCGAGCTCCAGATAATTGAATATTGACCCCATTTCAATAGACAAAGAGGTGATGACTGGTCTGAAATCAATCAGCTGAACTGGTCAGGTTGTAGCAATGCTTCCTTTGTGCGGGAGGGAAAATGGCATTGACTAGTGCTGCATAATTTGGGCACTTTTAAAGGTTGCATCACCCAAAGCTTTATAACGCTGTGGATGTCAGTGAGTGGAAATTAAAGGAGGAAAAACTGAATCGAGGAAGAACTTTGTACTGAGTGCCCTCAAATCCTTTCAGCTTAACTGGCAACCTGTGAAAGCATAGAAGAGGGGAAAGTGGGGCCAATGATGAATGTGGGAATAGGTTTGAATAAACCCCTGACCAGTAAGAAAAGCAAAAGGGAATTAATTGGATATCAGTGGCTGATGGATCCCCAAGAACAAAATATCTGAATTATTTGGAGTCAAAGCCTGTGGCTCCATGAGCAACTGGGAAGTGATGGGAGTGTGACGGACGCTTTGGTCTGCATCCGGGTTGTAATGGGGAATGGGGAAGGTGTTGAGGAGGATTCAGGTTGGGATGTATGTTTATAGAGCAAAGGAGAGTTTCCCTGGGTTTTTATACTGTATGGATAGCATTAAATCTGGTTAAAGATTCAGATCTTCGTCACAAGAAAATTCGTGGAACACCTGAAAAGTTTCTGTAGTCTGGGGTTTTCGCTAAAGGAAACGGTCAAATTTATACTGAGGAAAATACTTGTAAATGGAAAAAAAAAAAAAAAACAACTTCTGCCAACTTTCGTCCCTGAGCAAGTATCTAGAGGAAGGCTGAAAGCCTTTCACACCCCCCAGGGAAAGAGCGGAGGGAGTTTTTACTGGTGGTGTTAACCCAACCTTATCTACAGGAGCTTGAACGTGCTGCTCTAACACGAGATACAAGCAGAGTGAAATGTCAGTACCAGTCAGTGCAACGCCTGGGCGGTTTCTGACATAAGAAAAGAGAAGGATGGCTGATCTTTAACCATTTTTATTTATTTATTTATTTCGTGTGTGACAGATTGCTGTTTGGTACTTGACAGCTCCTCGCAGCCTTCTTCCATCATTCCCTATTGGGGTCTTGTTGGCTTTTCTATGTGTCATGGAGACATAACCTGTTTTGGGTACCTCAAGGTCTTCTTTTAATTCTTCTGTAGGCCCCAGAAGACCGATGGAACATGGAAAGGGAGTGGGTGAAGCTGTTTTGCCATTCAATTTCAATGGGGGAAGGGCATCTGCAGGCAGAAAAAGCTTGAGGCCACAGCGCTTGTGAAGGCTCAGGGCAACAGAAGTACAAGTGAAAAATTATTTCTGGGTCATCCCAGCAAAACTTCTCGTATTTAGGCACTCTTGTTGCTGTTCTGGGAGCTGCTGGTACTTATCTGCCATATGCTCTTTGTGGCAAATTGGTGAAAATCTGTGTGTGAACACTAGTTTTGTCTCCTATTTCTAGTAACCCAGTGCCTCCCTCAGAGCAGATGCAATCTGCTCAAATATAAAAACGGTCTCTTTGGAAAATCATATAGACAGCCTTGAAATAGCCGTGCTATTTGTGCGGTGGAAGAATAAACTCATTCTCGAAGTGAAATAAAAATTCCTGAAATAGAGATGTGATCGGAGCTGTGCTAGAGAAACACCCAGCTTCAAGGAGGAAGGGGAGCCCCAAGACAGAGTTTTCATAGACCTGACATTTAAAGTCGTTATGGCTCAATTAAATCCTCACTGAAATCATTTCATTCTGTGTTTTGTTCCAGCCTGATTATTGGAAGTGATCCGGTGTCCCTGAGGGGGGGACCTCAAGTCATGGGGAAGGCTCCTCGGTGGATTACGAGCTTCAATATTCAGGCAAACCAGCCTCACAGGGAAGCTTTCGCTCCAAAAGGCTGGAGGAAAATGCAAAGAGGACAGATAGGTGAACAAATAACAGCTCAGCTGCTACAGACCTCATTACTACTAGGGGGCTGCAGTGCGGGGTCTCTCCTTGGCTCTGGGACTTGACTCCCCTCAATGGTAAGGTGCATTCCTGAAGCTTACGGGACTGGAAAAAGAAGGTGATGGTTCTAGCTTGCATTCTTTCCTGGAGGGTGGTTTTGGGAGGTTTGTTACATTTCCTACAATGTAATAAAACCATATGTCGTGTGAAGGCAGGCAGAACAACCAGCCTTTCCATAAAGCATGGGTATTTTCATTCTGGGATGTAAATTGAGGAGGATGAGACTGGCACTACGAACTCCAAAAGCACCAAAAGGGCAAACTTTGTGCGTCACCGGGTGCCCTGTGCCCACACGGGACATCCTCACTCTTGAGCCTGTTTGGATGAGAGCTACGGCTCCTGGACTAAAGGCATTTCAGGTTAGGGAAATGCAATTTCATGTTCAGATGACTTGGAACAAATTGCATTTGTCTCACTCCGGGAAACCAGGACAAAACATTTCAGTCTGAGGGCTTCTGAGATGTTTTATTTGGGATGAAAAGGTTGAATACGAAGGGTTTCAATATCCTTTTTTTGAAATACTCTTTTGAAATATGTGTTCAGGTTGCCTCCTCAGAGCTCATCTCTGCAAATCACGAATCTCAGGATGCTTTGGAGAAAGGAAATCCATTTTGTTTACCACGCTTGTTGATCTGAGCGGGTGCCCTGCTCGGTGCCACCATGAGAGCAAACCTCAGGGCAGTCGGATCCCTTAAGGCCATTGGGATAACTCTGCATCCTCCCCTGGTCTGCAAATCCCAGATGTGCCATAGAGAGAGGGAAGGGACCAAAAACCCCGGAAAAGTGGTTTGTACCCCAGCAGAAGAAAGCCTGCTCAGTTTTTCTGAAATAAATCTGGAGCTAGTTACAATCTTTCCAGGAAAGCATGTCCTCTAAAGGTAATTTTCCTTAAAAATCAGCGAGCTCCCTGGAAGACAAAGCTTGAAGCCAACAATTTCAGACGAGGCAGGGGAGGCACGTACCTTGCTGGGAGGGTAATTAACACAGGGAGCATCCTTTCCGGGGTTGTGATGGCATTTGGTCAGAGCTGGAGCTTAATATTTTCCTAAACCAAACTCTGTAATTGCACTGCAATCTGGGATGCAAGAGAAGAATTGATCAACCCTGAAAAATGGAGAGGTCAGCTTAAGTCATCACTACAGTTTCTTTCAGCATAAAATCAACAAAGATTTCATCTTATGGGTATGAGTGATATCAGGAAAGGAATTACAAGGGACAGCACACAGCCTGGTGTTTGCCAGACATGAGAATACCATTATTTTCCCTGTGTGAGGAGCGAAAAACAAACAGGAGAATGAGATTGGCAAGTATAAATTTCCATTCATTACAAAGCCGAGATGCACATTTCTCGGTCCGTGCTTTTCACAGAGCTTCAGACGTTGGAGGCTATTTTCCATTATGAGATATACTACAGGAAAATAAACACCAAAGTTTGATGTTGTCCATGGGTACAGAGCAGGCGAACGCGTAGGCTGGACCAAAGGTGAGATTTGCTCCTTGAAGTGCCTTCCTCTTGATAAATGTGGGCAGATTTCAGTAACGGTCCCCTTCCTGTCCTTGGGGACGTGTTACTTTGTCAGGGACAGAGGAAAAAGCATGTTTTTTATTTGTTTTATGACCCAGAAGCCTTCCTTGTGTCTGCCCATCAACAGAGCTGCTCCTTGGCCCTCTGTGCTGGGGAATGCTGCAAAACAGGATGGGGCGAGGAAGCCAGATCCAAGCTACCTTACAGGAGAGTAAAGCAGAGGTTATTAGAATTAATCTCCTCCTGACAACGGTATTAGGTAGCAAATGTTACACTGGGGTCTTAAATGAGGTCAATGGGGAAGAAACATTTCCTTCTTAGAAAAATAGGGGACGGAGAAAAAGTTCGGAAAACAGTTTTGATTTGATTCATTTTTTTTTATTATTATTATTTTTTATTTTTTCCCAAAGGATTCCCTCTGCTGAAATTGTAGCCCGGCTACAAGCACTGTTTGTACCCTGCCACGCAGCAGATAATGGTGAGAAGGTTTCTTCCCTCCCTTATCTGCAGCTCCCCGGGCTATTTCCTCCCTGCGCTCATGACTTCGCTGATGCCAGAGACCAGATCTGGATTATTTTCTAAAGAACACTCCGTCTGTAGATTTTTTATTTTTTTTTTATTTTTTTTCCTTTGAAAGCAAGGGTTATGCCACAGGCAAGCGCTTGCTGTGGTTCTGCAGTAATGATATCTGCTGTGCTGCTTTCCCAGGTGTGACGGATACAGCCAGCACGAGGCGCGGGCTGCTTCGCTCTCCCGGAGCGATGCTGAGAAATTGGGGTCTGGCGCAGGAGAGCCGGAGGAGGTTTGAAAAACGTCAAGGAAACGGCAAGCTGCTGTGAGCCAGGTGTTTGAGGCTTGCAGCTGGAGATGCTGGTGTGCACGGCTGGCACTGGCCCCATCCAAAAAGTTGTTCCCTTGCTTTCACCCAGCCTTGGCACCCCTCAACACGGGCAGAGTCCCTCCAGCACTTTTTGGGCTGCTCTGCTAGATGGTGCTATTGCCCTGGTTTCCGAGAGGAGTTCGCGAGCTGGTGCTCAGCAGATGGTCCTCGGAGGAAAATTAACGCTTATTTGATTAATGCTCACTGTGGCAGCCGGAGCCCGGGGAAAAGATGCTGAGGTTGCAGAGAGCTGGAGCCACTTGGAAGTTTCACTGCTGCCAAACCTCCCCTGATGGCCAAAGTGGCTCCGAGACGGGCCAGGTCTGCTCCTGAATTTGCCACCAGGTTGGGAAGCTTTACCAGTGTGAATATAGGGCTTGGAGCAAGTCGTGTGTACAAGCACATCTTTAATCTCACCGTATTAGAGGAACAAGGAGAAGCAAACAGCACGGAGATCGAGGCGAGAGGCATGCGGCGTTGTGCAGCCACTGGAGGCTGTTGGCTTGGTGTAAATAACGAGCTGGGAGATCTGAGGGAAGACCCCCTCGTCTTAAATGTTATCTGGCAGGAGCCTCCTCTGAATTATTTCCCCACAAATCCGGACGTTTAATATTCATGTGGGTCTTGTCTTTGAGGAATATCCCCAGTCGCTTCTCAAGCTAAACGTGCAGTGCCAGGGAAAGGCGCTCATCGCCTGGGCAGAGACGTCGGATAACTAATATGCTTCCTGGCAATTAACGCAGTGCTAAAATCTGCTTGGGACCACCGAGATAAACATTGGAAAAGGCGAGATCTTTAGGAGCTGGCAAAGAGCTGAGGCAATATTAGGACTAGAGCTACCAAACATCCACAAACCAACTTTACTTGAGGCACCTCAGCCCAGCACACAGCCTGTAGGTGCCAGAAACACCCACGCTGCTGCTGTTTGCTCATCTAGGCTCTGCTGCAGGTGAGCGTGTTGTACACGAATCCAAACTGCACTGAATTCAGATGTTTTTCTGAGTGAAGCCACCAGGAACAGAGTCGGGTAGAATTCTTACATTTATGGGGCGTGTTGTTTTTTTTTTTTTCCCAGTTCAAGTTTTAGACTGTATCTTGGTAATTTCCAGTGTTTCCCACATGCACACCTTGTGTGCACGACCCGAGCAGGATTGGTGCTTCCCACGATTAAGGGTTTAGCTCTGTGGGTTCAGACCTGCTGGTCGTGGCTGCTTCTGGACGCAAGTCCAGGGTGGGTGCGGATTTGGATGTGGATGTGGCTCTTTGTCTTCGGAGTCCTCCCACCTCACCCAGCTCACCAAGTATTAATTGCTGCAGCGCTGAGCCCAGCTCTCCCACCCCAGCTGCCTGCCTTTGCAGAGCTGTAACGCTGCTGGCCGGGCTGACAAGCGTTTAATTACAGCTGGACGGCTCTGAGAGCAGGTGGCTGAGGGCATGGGGACAGCCGCAATAGTCTGGGCCACTAAGCCTGGACGCCTGCTGCTCCCTTTTCGGTTGGAGAAAGGGCTCCGGGGGACGCACGGTTTCCACAGATGAGCTGGAAACTCAGCCTTGCTTTTCTGCTCCCATCCTCACCAACATGAGCTCCATCTCCAGCTGCCTGGGCTCGTGAGGTGGTGGCAGGGAGAGGTTTCAGACTGCAGCAGCAGGACAAGCATCACACACTATCAAGCTGCATGCAGGGACACACAGAGAGGACCTGGTTATTTGCAGAAGAGCAGCTGCCGTTCCCTCACCAGCCAACTTTTCCAGCACTTGGGAACAACGCCGGTCCCCGGCAGGCCAACCCCGGCACGGCGCGACCGAGACGTCAGACTGCACCGTGTAATTTATCAGGTGTATTTATAGCAGGCTTAACCGCAGACGAGAGTGTCTTTGTATCAGGTTTCTTTATATAACCGCGACGCTGCAGCTCCTCGGGTTTCTCCTGACAGTGAGATACAGCTAATTTCTCTCCCCCACGCACCTGAAAGGAAGGGGAGCAGCAGGTTGCAAATCTGTTTTCAGGAGTGGCTGCGATGGCGGCAGGATGGAGGAGTTACTGCCGAGGAGGGCAGGCACTCAAAAGCTGTCTCTGAATCTCAAGTGAACGCTGTGACAATGCTCGAGCCCCAGCTCTGTGGATAAAATGACTTGGTAATCATTAAAAAAAAAAAAAAGCTTGGATGAAAGTGTCTCAGACTGAGAGAATTTTAAAAGAAAATATGGGTTTCTGGTGCCATAACTAATCTCTGAGAGCAGCTGCACCTTGAAAGCAGGCTCTGCTATCCTAATTTTCACAGTAACTCCTTTAACATGTGTTTCCAGCATGCCCTTTGGAGGCGACCCGCTTATTATAATGCTGAATTACCGGTGAAACCCCTGTCGAAGGGAAGCCCTGAGCAAGCACAGAGCTGAGCAGGCGATGGGATGCTGCATATTTCCCAAATGATTTCAGGGACCGTGCCCTGGGGGGTGCAGGTGTATTTATTCCCTGATCTGCAGTAAATGGGACCAAAACGGAGGCCCGGCTCCTCGCAGATGTCCTTCTGGATGGTGTTCAGGGCACCAGGCAGGCAGCAGTCACCCTCAGGTTGGCTGTAGAAACTATTTAAAAACTTTCTTCCTTCCCCAGTCTTTGGCTGTTATTCATATCCCTTTGCCATCTTAAGCCTTCTAAATAAATGAAATAAATAAGGAATTAATCTGATGCAGGCTTTGTGAAAACAAGTAATTTCCGAACATGAGCCAAGTGAGTAATTCGCGATGAATAATTTATCTGACATCTTTTTCTGCTCATGGAGCTTCGGCAAACAGCTTTCTGCTTCCTTCAATTAACAGCCGAGAGCTTTTGACAAATTTGGGGTGAATGTTCCCGACAGGATGGCTCGTTCACAAAAAGCTCGCTCTCTCCAGGAGCCGGCACTGCGGTTTCGCAGCTTCTCCTCCTGCGAGGAGCCATGTGCTGGGAGGGACGGGGACGGACGTGCTCAGCGGGGAGCAGGGCAGAGCTGGGGGCTCGGGGCTGCTGCGTGGCACCTGCCCTGATGCGGGACGTAAATGGGTTTTCTAATTGCCTGCTGGTTTTTTCATCCCTTTTTTCTTACATTTGTTAAAGCCGGATGCTGTATGGACCTGGGATGTGGATGTTTTGAGAGGCTGTGATGATGGCTCTGAAGCAGGAGCTTCCCGTTGGGTTCCTCTGTCTCGAGGCCTACACTTCACGGCTGATTATTTCCTTGCAGGAAGGGAAAGAAGTAGAAGAATTATATATTTTTCTCAACACTGTATTGCATGGCTGTGGGGGAAAGGGGTGGGAGCGGCCCCGTGGGGGGCAGAAATCCCCTCTGCAGGTAGGGACAGCCCACCAGGAGTGGCAGCAGGTTCTGTTGGCTCCTTGGGGACAGCTGGGGACACTCTTTTTGTGGCAGCCCTTTCAGCCTGCTCGCAGAGATGTGTGTGTCCCTCGAGGCCGCCCGGGACAGAGCAGGGCCTTGCTGCCAAGGGCACAGACGAGGTTTTGGCCCTCCTGTAATTCTGCATGTGGTCAGCACCTGAGCAGGGTGCCATATCCCATGTGTTTGGCTTGCTTTTCACAAAAATCACATAATATTTGAGGTTGGAAGAGGCCTCTGCATAAAGCAAGAACCAAACACAGCCAAAAAGAGGGATGACTCTGTGGAGTAACCATTTCTGGGTCTTTGGGCCAGGTGAGACCCTGCCATGTAAACACGATTTTCTCAAGCCAATCTCTTGTAATTATTCACTCAGATTTTTCACGCTGTAGCAAATCTTGAGTGGCAGCTTGTATCGGGTACATGACTTTTTTTTAGCACCAAGGTGATGAGACGCACACTTAAACCATGCTTGCTGTTCCCACAGCCTGCATTTTGAAGGATCAGCATTGGGTACGTACCCGCGTGTTTGCCTGAGAAAGCTGGGGCGCCTCGGAGGGAATACTCCACGGTCCCTGAAAACAAGACTCCTTTGATTTGCACTGAAAATGATAGCACTTAAATTACTGTATACCTTTATATCTAATTTTAAAGTGAAAGCCTTGTTTTCTGATAGATTTTACTGAGGTTTAAATAGGCAGTAATTGTCTTTTAATTATTAGATCAGTAATAGGCTATGTATCTTAATCTATTATGCCGTGATTCCTAAAACATATTACTATTCATCCCCCGGAATTGATTATACTTAACATGCATTAACTGTCTTTTTAAATCTCTGTAATATGTCTATTTAGGAGTCTTAACTTATGCATTTAAATTAGATTTAATAGGAGAGGATTTTGTGGAGCTGAAACTTGGTCCATTAAGAACATCTCCGAGGCTGCGGAGATGAAAGTTGTGCCACGGGCATCCCTAATTGCAGGAAGGATGATCTTGTACAGCTGGACAAGATCCTGAAGATGTCACCAATGACCCATTCTGCCCTGTTTTCCCCCCATTTTGTCCCTCCTCAGCCATGAACCTGTGGAGATCACAGTATCACAGAATCACAGAATTTCTAGGTTGGAAGAGACCTCAAGATCATCGAGTCCAACCTCTGACCTAACACTAACAGTCCCCACTAAACCATATCCCTAAGCTCTACATCTAAACGTCTTTTGAAGACTTCCAGGGATGGTGACTCCACCACCTCCCTGGGCAGCCTGTTCCAATGCCTCACAACCCTTTCAGTAAAGAAGCTCTTCCTAACATCTGACCTAAAACTCCCCTGGCGCAACTTAGGCCCATTCCCCCTCGTCCTGTCACCAGGCACGTGGGAGAACAGGCCAACCCCCACCTCTCTACAGCCTCCTTTAAGGTATCTGTAGAGAGCGATAAGGTCGCCCCTGAGCCTCCTCTTCTCCAGGCTGAATAAGCCCAGCTCCTTCAGCCGCTCCTCGTAGGACTTGTTCTCCAGGCCCCTCACCAGCTTCGTCGTTCCAGATGCTGGAGGACACAGACCTGGGAAGATCCTGAGACCACAAAAGCAGCCCTCATCGCCTGATGGCCTGTCTGTTTTTGCCACCTAACAAATGTCCATGGTGGGGAGTCCTTTTCAAGCCTCCTGCAGATTGTGTGTATTTAGATTTGATTGTGAACCAGAAACCAGAGTTTGCAGGACGTTAATAGGAAGGTGTTTCTGAGTTCTTTCTAAAAGTGCTTCAGGACTTGGCAAAGATGAGCCACTGAATTATTGAGCAGGGGAATTATTTATTTTTAGACCTCTCCTTTCCTTCTTCTGTGCCTCGAACTTTCCTTTAGCTTTGTTTCTAACCCAAAATTAAATGTTTTTACATAGGGTTGTGTGGACCCAAGATAAAGGACTGGAAAATGCCACTTGAGTCCACTCCTGTATCAGCGAACACTGCTGCACAAACTGCTTTGTGAATCGATTGGGCTATTCCTCAGAGCTAGTTGGGTTTCTTTTCTCCACTAATCTTACTGAAAGGCTGAACCAGAAAACAGGTCCTTTGATACTTAAATTTGTTTGAAAATCAGGAGCCTCTATGAACCTACGGCATCTCTACATCGCTTTCTTCCTTCAGCAGCCCTGAGCCAAAGCGCTCATTTTTCCTGTCTGATTACCTCTTTTTTGCTGTGTAATTGCAGAAATTGGTCAGACACGTCCCGATACGCCACTGTGATGACTAAACTGAGTTTTTCAGCATCCACTTATAAATACATCCTTTTTTTTCTGTTATTGCCCTGACAGACGGTCTGTGGGCATGGTCCTGCCCAGCCTCACCTCACCTGCCCTAGGAGAGCCAGTGACCTTCCACCACGGTCCCACCACTCTTTCTTCCCATGGCAGAAAGCTTCCCAATGTTAAAAATGCTGTGCAAATTACGTGTTCTATGGGCCTTGGGGTCTTACCGATGTTTTTTGTAGCTCACAAGTGTGACCCAGCTGTGAAAAAAAGTCAATGAGATCCTAACACATTGGGCAACGTAGGCATTTCGATTTTCCCATTTCAGCAGAAATTCCTGTAGTTAATGCCCAGAAGCATCATTTTTTCACTCTGTGCTATTAATTTGCAACTTATTTTTCCCCGTTGCTTCTGATACGCCAAACCTTCTCCATATTGTTGAATTTTCCCAGCTAAGCACTAAAAATCATCACTGTACTTCTAGCTTTCTATTAAGCCCATTAAAATAAACACAAAAAGAGCAGGAGCAGTTGCAAGCTGGCTTTCCGCCAGGTTCAGCTTTAGCCTCCACCCTCTCTTCCAGCATGGCTGCATTGGCACAAACTTCCCACTTAAATCTGAGACCCTTTATTTTTTCTACAAGCCTTTGGTGGCAGTATCTGCCCTGCTGTTACTGTCTCAGAAATAATTTGTTCTAGCAAAGGACAATATTAGGCTGGATTGGCACGATCTTCTTTTGGAAAAACCCACATTGTATTTTTTCCTGTTTTCTTTTTTTTTTTTTTTTTCACAATTTTTGATTGTTCTTTCCATGCGTGAGAAATTAGACTCATTACTGCAGCTGATGTCTCAGACCCAGTCTCTCCAGAGTGCATCCATTTTCATCCTCTGGTAAGGCTCACTTCTTTTTTTTTTTTTTTTTTTTGAGTGAAAAAAGCCCTCGGAAAGAAATGAATTTTTTGAAAGCACTAATGATGTATCTGTAGGAAACCGAAGATGCCAGGTGAGCTCCAGGGAATTGATTGAAAAGCAAAGTGAAAGGCTGCATTTAAATCATGGAAAGCTCACCTTGGAAGGAGAGGGAAAGTGCTCACGGCACCGAAGGGGGAGCAAAGACCAACCCCATTGTACAGTTGGCAAAATAGCAAGAAGCCCACAGGCGGACCTGCGGTTTGGTGTGTTAATTCAGGACCAAATCCTATTGTCTTTAAGGAGAGGAGGTCTTGTGATCAGTGACTTCCCACCAGGACAACCCCATAGATAAGAATAGTAAGTGAGGCTGGTAAATGAGGCTGGATGAGCTGCCTCCAGGGGCTGAGGGAGCAGCAGGCTGTCCCACAGAGTAATTCTGCAGCAGTTAAAATGTTTGGGGATTTCCAGCATCTCCTTTAGAGACCAAAAGTTCTAGAGTTTCTTCATTTTGATTTTTTTTTTGAAAAAAATTTGGATGCTTGATCCCTGGCTGGGGCTCCCAGCGAAACCGTGAGGTTTTGTTTGCGGGCTCCAGGCCTGGCCGAAAGCTCCCAGCTAAAATATACATGCACGGGAAGAGAGCTTTGGTTTAAATTCCTTGGTATTTAGCCACTGCCAAATAAATAGCATTTCTCCCCAGATGCTCTCAGTTATAACCATCTGCACATCCGGATTATTTTCCATTAATATTTTTTAATTATTTCAAAATTCAATCATTTCCATTATTCTTCATTAATTCCTCAGAAACGCTTCCCATTTTTCACAATTCAATTATTTTTCATGACTGGTTATTTTTTCATCAATCATTGTCACTTGTCGTGCTGAATGAAGCTGAAGCACTACATTGTAATACTTTATTTTAGGGCCCTCCAAACGCACATTTTAGGAGGCGACAGATTAACTCCTGCCGCTCTCTGCCTGCTCTGACTTAGAGAAAACCCTCAGGGACCCATCTGACTTTTTGCCCCTGCATTTTCAGGCCCTGAAGATTTTTCCTTCCTGTAGAAAACGTTCGCTTCCCTCTTCTGACCTGACATACGTGAGCCAAAAACCTTTCATTGTTTTGTTCATTCTCACCAGCTGCAAGTCTGGGGGCTCCATGAGGTGTGTTTGGGCTCAGATATACATATATATATTTCAAATGCAAAAATGAAATAAAACCTATAAAATTATGGGCTTACAGAAGTCAACGGGCAGGTCTCCAGCCATGCCATGTGAAACCGTGCGATGCCAGCCCTGCCGTCAACGAAAGGAAGGGCTCATTTCCACAAACCCCTCCGTGTCCCCACGCAATTGTCTCACTTAACCTCTTTGTTTCATATTTTTAATGACTTCTTTGGTCTGTGGGTATTCGTAACATTAACATAATTATCTATCTTAACATATTGTATTTGCTGCCTGCTGGGGATGAAGCACTGCAACCAACACTGGTAGCTCATTAACAATAATGCTACTAGCTCATTAACAATGTTGACCCAATTACATGTTGTGTATCCCAGAGACAAATAACTGTAATTGCAACTCAAAAGTGATTTCATAAACACTGAGATTCTTTTTGAAATGCAAAGCAGGGAGCATTATTTGAATTTTGGGAATGAATGCAGGTTTAAATTAAATAGAGCCAATCAGCCCACTAAGACAAAATTTCCGTCCGCGCAGACGTCCTTAAAAAGGCCCTTTTGCGATGAATCGATCCGTGGCGCATCTCGTGCTGCAGGATCAAAACCATTCTCATTTTTGTGCAAAAATGACACCAGTTATCGACAACAAAAGCCAGACATCTGGTAACTGGCAGCCACTCTGGCTACCAGCAGGTAGCAGTTTGCTTTTGAAACCATTTGGATTATGTGGCGCACCCAGGACAATAGGAATCTGATGAAGCTTTTGAGATAATCTGCCGAGAATTTTTGGTTTTTAAAGCTGCCTGGATGAAACCAGAGCTAAGGAGGGCTGCACGGGGTGGCCGTGCTGCACGCCGCCTGGTCTGGGTGTGTGGCGTGGCCGCTCTGCGAGGCAGTGTTAATGGGGCAGAATGGTTCTAAGTGGGGAAAATTACTGTAATGCAGCATTAGGGGGAAATACGGAACAGAGCTGGGGAGAAATAGGCTTGTTGAATGGGATGGGTGACCAGGAGGTGCTGCGGGGTGCAGGGTGTGTGCCGGGAGATGCCAGGAGCATGCTCGTCAATGCTTTCCTTGTGTCTGGTGTGTGATTTGGGGTTACTCCCCCTGTGATCCTGGGATAAGCTGGAGAGTTTCCAGGTGGCGTGTTCATCCCCCTGCTCGCACAGATGTCCCCTGTCCCCTCCGCTGTCTGAAGGAGGGACCGTGCTAACCTCATGGTGTGGCCAAATGTCATCGAAGAAAAACACTCAGAAAGAAAACCAAAAGGTTCTTATTTGCTGGACTGAAACCAATTTTTATTTGTTTATTTATTCTCCTCCTTGTGTATTCAAAGAGAGCTGTTGCAAAGCAGAAGCTCTGTGCTGCAGACAAGCAATGAAAGCTCAGGCTCATCGCAGGCACATGTCTGCAGAGCTCCTGTACTGCTGCCGCAGCCCAGGCCAATTTCTTGCACTGGGTTTGTTCACATTTTGCAGGAGCCTGCCACGAAAACTTTACAGTCCCTGCTAGAATGGAGCATGGGAGGACCAGGCTTCACCCCATGGGCACTTGCAGCAACCCTTGGCACGGTATTTTGGGATTTTTTCTGGGACATGGGGCTTCACCAACACAGTGCCCTGTCCTCCCCTGGCTGTGCCTTGCCCTCGGACCCTCCATTTACTGGTGGAGCAAGATTTACTTTTGCAGAGCAACTTTGGTGCCTCTGACACAATATTTAATGACATTACCGGGATGGCTAGGAATGGATTTTTAAGCTTGAAAGGAGATGACAACCTCGTCACGCGATATGCCAGATGATGGGTAAATTGAAACTTCTCATCATTATTTATTGAAAACAGCCACTAGAACCTACCCAGAATTTTCAGCCTGACAGGGCTCATTTATTTCATATTTTAAACATTAAAAAAACAACAACGGGGGAGGCTGTCATTAAGATATCAGTGAATCAAGCAATTGAATGAGATAATTGTTCACCAAAGAGGAGGTAGCTGCATTTTTAATGCAGTGTCACCTTAGCTCAGAGGTGAAGGTTGTTGAATTTATGGCATTTCGCGTGCAGTCGTATCGTTAGGAAATGATGGTGCATCCAAAGGGTGGTCAAGTCATGGGTCATGGATGCAGGGTCCCCAACCCACATCAAGGGGTTGTGCTCAGGGGCTTGCCTGGTTCCTGAATATTGCATTCCCTTGCTTCCTGAAGGATCATTGACAGCCACAGATAAACGCTTTCACTAGACTAGGTGTATCAATATAATGTTTTCTTAAAAACGCTCGTTTTCAATAACAGAGAATCTTACTCTGTTATATTGAAAACCAGTGCTGGAAATCAGAAAACAGAGAAGAGAAGGACCCCAAGACCTCTTCATTGACTGTGGGTCATTTCAATGACCTTTGCAGAAGGGCTGGAGACCTCAAACCAAAGGCTTTGAGCTTGAGGCCACACACCCTGACCTCCAAACCTTGCTCAGCGCCCGGCAGGAGGGGCTCCCTTTGTGCCTGAGGCAGGGCCTGCAAAGCCCAGCTCCAGGCCTGCTGAACCTTAACCACGAAAGGAGTTCAAAGGAGACATTAAGTCCCTTAGCTAGTCGGAATATTTCTGTTCCCAGCCCAGCCCGATGACTGGAGTTGTGGCAGGGGTTCAGAAGAAGGCAGGCCCAGGTTCAGCCTTATTGCAGCACGCGTTTTTGTCCTTCCTTCATGGAGGACTGAGGGATGAAGTTCCTGCCCAGCCCAAGGAGGGCCTCGCCTGCTCTTTTCTTTCCCATTTCCTTCTCATCTCTGAGAGAAAAGGAAACAATATCAGGCTCATAAGTCCGTCATTTGCCAAAATCTTGACCCTTTTCTCCTCAGATGCTGTTGGGCAGAGTGAGGTCACCCCAAGGGGACGTGCACCCTGAAAGGCCATCTATCTCCTCCTTCCCCTGCTCTGGGCATATCCTGCTGCTTCCAGTGGTCTCGAGGGGATGCTGGAGGGAAGGAAGGGGGAAAAGTTGATCCTGTTACTACCCCGGTACAGCCGTGAGGGGCCACAGTGCCCGTCCCCAGGTGTCATCCAGGACACTGCTCAAAGGGCCGAGCCAAAACCCGTGCCAGGGAGCGGGTTCATAATTTAGCAGCGGTGGCAGCCGGGAACATTGCCTGCCACGACTTTTAATTTATAGATATGGGCAGAGCAGGGTGGCTTGTTTATCACTGGGAACCATTTCCCATGCAGGGGGAGAGGCTCTGCTGTGGGGCCATGGCGAAGCCGCACAAAAGCTTGTGTCCGCCCAACCCGAGCCCGGCCTGCTTGTGCTTCCCTGGCCTTCCCAGCAGGAAAACCTGGTTATTTTTCCTGATCTGGAGTGGGGATGGGAGCTGTGAAACTGTGTTTGGAGTTTTGGGGTTGCCAGCAGCTGCTTGGGGTCCCCTTGCATCCTGCACCCAACCTGCACACCCGGTGCTGCCTCACGGGGCTGGAGGGGGATTTCGCCTTCGGAAGGATTTGGACCAGATATCCCGGAGAGCTACAGACATTAGCAGATCTGTTATCTATCACAAATATTTTTAAACATTGCTGGGCAGCGAGTTTGCTCTGGTGAGTCTTTTGGTACCTGTGGTGATGCCGAGCTGTTATTGGCAATGTCTGCAATGCTTTAGTGCTCTCCCTTTCCTAATATCGTTGTGTGACCTGGGGTGCCCAGCAGTGGGCTTTGCTGGTCTGGTGATTTTGGGGCTGAAAAAATGAAATAGAAGGAAAAATATGGGTTTTTATAAAAAATCTGGATATAAGTCTAGGTGTAAGTCTAGGTATAGGCAGAAGTATTTAAGGGGTGCACCATGCTGGTGGTAATATCTTCATGGCAATGCCCCATGTCTGCAAGGGAGTGGTGGCACAATGAAAAAAATGCTAATGATTTACTGATTATTCCACTTAAAAATGGCAGCCCATCAGATCCAACCCACTGTTTCCTATTTCTTCTTTGCTTCACCAGCACAGGCAGCTCTTTATTTCTTTTTCTATTACTTCTGGACCGGTCTCACAGCGTGAGAGCATTCGTCAGGAAACGAAAACCGCTGACACGCCAACTTTTTGGGTAGGGCTGGAGCACGCTCACCACTCACGATGAACTCCTCTAAGCCCTTTAAAATATTTTCTGGGGAAAAAAATGTGGTTTTCTCCTGATGTGACTTTGCATTTCACCTGTGCTCGGCGCAGTGGGATGCGGCAGGGGCAGGATATATTAGGTGTATACACACGTTGCTTTTGTTTATCTATGGGCTGCAGGCATGTGTGTTGCAGGCATGCTGCGAAACATCTCTGCTGGTGTCTGCTGGCCCCAGCCCTTTCTGCAGAGCCCTGCAGACCCCGCAGACCAGCACTGCCTTTCCCTCCACTGCTTAGTTCGTTTTAAGCCTCCCTCTGTCAGAGACCTTGCCACAACAGCAGCTGGGCAAGATTTAGCTAATAATTACCTTCGGTTAGGAAAAAAATGATTTGGCACGAGAAATCTTCCTTGGCTTCTGCTGGTGAGCTTCTGAGAAATGCTGCTTTAATGCCCGCCTCAGAGCTTGTCACTTACCGAGCCCGTGTCAGAAAGCGAGGAAGGGATTGTGACTGTAGCACCACTGGAAACTAGATTTACAGTTTATTTTCTCTGTGATATGAGGAGATAGCTCCGCTTAACAGCCTGAGTTGGATTATATGAACCCAGTCCCTGTGAAGCTCCTCTTTTCTAGAGATCTGGAGGTAATTCTCTGATCCGGGTAAATAGGTATCCGCAGGCATCCATCATATCTGGGCTGTCTGAAGCTCTGTGCTTTACAGACCTGGGTAAAATATGCTGTTCTCTTACAGCCTGACAGTAGTAGTAGTAATAGCAATAGTATTAATAATAATAATAATGATGATGACTATGATGATGGTAACGATGATGATGATGATAAGCCTTTCCAGCCTCGTGCCAGGTCACTTGCAAGATTTTACGTTCATCCCAGTGAAGCCCATGATTTAATCTGGAAAGCAGCATGAAATGGTTCATCAAGTGAAATGACAGCTCCCCGTCTGCCGGAGGCAAACTGGCCTTTAGGGTTTGCTAACGAAGGGAGTCACAGAGGGACAGGAGACCAAGGTCGGGGGCACCCCTGGGCACCCTCCGGTCCCACCTCTGCTCGAGCAGGGCCACCTACAGCAGGTTGCCTTGGGGCATGTCCAGATGGGGTTTGAATATCCCCAAGGAGGCTTGGAATACCTCCACGAGGTCAAGGTTTGGGGGGGCAGGGGATCCATCGCTTTTCCTCCTCACATCTGGCCAAAATGACCAAGATTGTGCCTGCACCATGGATCTAATAACCCAAAGCCTTGCTTCTTATCTAGGCTTGTAACTCATTCATCCATAATTTCATCAGTTCCGTGTTGCTACATAAAATGGGGGTGTGGGGGGGAAATAACTTATTTAATTTTGCTATTAACACTACTTTCACTTACTGTGCCGAGCACTGCTGAGTTTTATTAATATACTATTTGCTGGAGTGTTTAATGTGTGTTTGTAAAATGGCTCAGAGATAATTTGCTGTTTCTATTTAATTTTTAATAAGGCGGCTCTCTTCATTACGCTGTCTGCTGGAGAGGTTTTATTTAAAAACACCGAGGCTGGGACTGTTGGGTTTTAATTCCGTAATCCAGCCGGTCGCGCCGCTCCGCTGCACGAAGGCGATTAGCACTTGTGCGGGGCTGCGCAGGCACCCCGAATTTATGGGGTGGGACCTGGTGGGATCCCCAGGGCTGGAGCACTGCTATCGCTTTGGGGACAGAAAAAGCATCCACGTGTGCAATAGTTTAGCCTAGCACATTGGCTTTTATTTTATTTTATTTTTTAAATTGTGGTTGCGACCACTGGAGCCTGTACCCGGAGAGGTTTAAAAATACCCCATGCTTTACCCCGGGGTTTTAAATACCCCATATCTCCAAAGCCCTTTAGGATTCAGGGATTTGATGCAGAGGTCCCAACTCGTTTTATTGAGGCCAGTGAGAGGTGGCAGGCATGGGGCAGCTCTCCTCGTCCTCTCATCCTAACCCATCACGGAGCCTCCCGCTGTCACGGGCTCTTTGCACGACACAGCAGCTCTGCCCCTTACTAAATCTTACATGCTTTAATGATTACGCCTTTTTTTTTTTTTTCTTTTAATTTATATGCAAAATTGATTCTCGCAATCAATACCCCTGTGGGCCGAGAAGCCTGGGCTGCAAGCGGAGCTTGGCTCCGGCTGCAGCACTTTTAATTGTTGCTGCTGATGACTATTTGAGTTTAAGACGCAACACGGCTGGTTTTGTTTGTTTTATTTATTTCTATTTGATTTATTTATTTACTTATTCATTTATTTATTTACTTTATTTATTTATTTATAAAGCCTGAATTTCTTTGTGTGTCAAAATCTGCGTTAAACAACTTGGGTAATTTCTTCCTCCACGCCCCAAAGGGGGATTAATCGCATTTGTTTCCTTCCAGGATTTGTCGAAACGACATTTTACTTAGAAGCTCCTTCTAAACCTCTAGCAAGTTGGAGCTCAAGCTCTCATATCAAGCGCGGAGATCTCCCGGTGGTGTTCCTGCTCGGAGGGCTGCGGCTGCTGGTGCTGAGCTGCCTTTGCTCTCTTGCTTTCTGCTTGCTCTTGAAGCCTGCCCAGGACGGCTGTGCTGTGGCAGGATTCGGCCTGAGCGGGTCGATACGCTTCTAACGCTTCTGCAACACAAAATGCTGAAGCCCACGCTGTTGCAAATGGGCCTCGCTGAACTTTCCAATTGCTGAAGCAGTTTGGGAAGCGATGTAAGCCTTGGCTCGATGTTCCAAGGGGCATTTGAAAGAAGCTTTGCAGTGACTCCCCCTCGAGCTCAGGGTGAGCTCAGTTTATCATTTTAAAAAGGTGAAAAATTAATGCAAAAAGTCCAAAGCAAGAATTTTTATTTATTTTGCTGAAGTCTTCAATTTATCAACACCTGTAATCTGTGTTTCCTCCAAAGAGTTGAGGTGCTGTAGCTCCTCACCTGGCTCAAAGGGATCGGTCCCAGGGCTGTCGCCCTCGGCTGCAATGTGACCCCCTGCAGCCCCCCTGGGAGGCACTTTGGGGCCAACATCTGAGCCCCAAACCCGTTTTCTTTCCAAACCACCAGCACAAGATGCTCCAAGTGCTCCTTGCTGGGAGCCGCTTGCCAGGACCATGAGAGCCCCGGCTCCAGCAGGGGATGCTCGTGGAGCAGCCGCCTCATCCTTGGCTTCAGAGAAGACACATCTTATGGACAATGCCCCTCCCTCTCCGGAACTGTGATTTAAGGGAAGAATTTTGTATTATTATTTTTAATTTTTAGCAAATTAGATGAAGGGTGAGGATAACTAGAATATCCCTTTATCCGCTGGATCCGCATCCTGCAGTTTGCATCATGAAGCTGGACTTTTTGTTAATTTTTGCTGAAGTTAAAATGTTATTTTTTGCTGAAGTTGATTAACGTGTAATGCTTAAATACCTGCCTGAAAGCCAGGATCCTGGACGCATCCTGCCGTGTCCCAGCTCCCTGCTCAGAGATCCTGCTGGTCAAAGCTCGCAGCTCTGCCTCGTGCAAAATCCTCGTACAAAGGGCACGTTGAGTCGGTTTCTCCTCCTCTAGCTCTAACCCCCGATCTATTTATTGATCCTTAGCGAGATAATAGCTTTTGCTTGGGTTGTGCTCAGACCCGGGGCTCGGTGAGGGTGCGATGCAGCAACTGCAGCACCAGCAGCGACGGCAAGGCTGGGTGCTGCTGTGCCCAGCAGGTCTCTGCCTCCCCTCCATCCGCACGGGGCTGGCGGCTTGGCTGAAATCACCAGGGGCAGCTCAGGGACTCCACGGCCTCCCCGGGCAGGGCTCAGACATTGGCCTCGCTCTGCTCCTGAAAAGAGAATCATTAAGGTGGAAAATTCCTACAGGGAGGTCTGTTTTGGTTCACTTGTAGAAAGTTGTCTTGGACAGAAGCGAACTGCTTCATTTCCATTCTGACCTTTCAGAAATGTTACTCCGGAATACATACCGGAAAATATTTGTATTAAAAACCAGCTTAACGTGAAAGGTCAAAATCTCTCAGGGTGAAAGTGCTGGAGGAGGATGCTCGGTCACAACGAGGTCCCTGTCCCTGTCCCCATCTCCGTCTCCATCTCCATCCCCAACCCTATCCCTAAACTTTTCCCCTTCCCCTTCCCGATCTCCATTCCTGAGCAAAGGACTCTCAAGTTCCTAAAGCCCCCGCCTGTGTCACGTACATCCATACATATCTATATAAATATAGGCGTATATCTGTAAAAACATCACATATACCTGCATAAATTGATACCTATAAATCCAAACCTACGTACTTGCAAAACGACAGACGGATGCGGATGCAATACACATTTTTTTCCAAGCAATGCCATCAACCTGTTGGTTAGGAGAGCATTTTGTATCCGTGCTCGTTCGACGTGCTGGGGATTCCCCGTGACAACAGAGGGCTGGAGGATGGAATCTGGGCACTTTGTGAGAAAATTGCCTTTTATTTTTTTTTTTTCCCCCATCAGGAACGAATTCAGACCGATCCGCGCATCGGATTAGTGAAGCTTGACCTGCTAAATTGAATCCGACAGTTCTACAGCATCAGATGTTCACTGCGTTGACCTTTTTAATGAGAAATAGGTCTATTAGATCTGTTTTACTCTCAGCAAAGTATTTTATGAATCTGCGCGGCGCTTTCCATCATTTATGTACGTAACAAGTTGTAGAGGGTAGGTTGCAACGCGACCAAGAAAAATGAGCTTTTTGATGGCCTGTCCAGGTGGAACATGTGTAATCAGTTAACTTGCTGACCCCTTTTTTTTTTTCCTTTTCCTATGCCAAAAGTCTCAGAAAGAGTAGACAACAGTGCAGAGCCGGTACAAGGGGGCTGTAAGCCCAGCTTTCTTAATGTTGTTGAGATGTTGAAGCTGCTTTGGAGGAATCCGCGGGTTTCACTGATTTCCCCCAGAGCCCTTATGGATGGGTGCTGAGCTGCTCAGCTCCTCAGCCTCTCTGGCCGAGGTCAGGTATCTGCATCGTGCTGCTGGCTTCACCCACAAGTCGTTTAGAAAGACAGCGGATGCTATTAAATAAACGTTTGTCTTTATTACTATTATTTTTATCTGCACTCAAGTAAAACCCTTCCCAAGTGCCATGTTCACGGTGTGCTTCAGTGAGTCCTCGTCTTTGCCAAGATGCAGTCCCCTCTCTCTTCCTAATAACTGTTTATTTTACAGTAAAGGTCAGGTGTAGACTTCTCCTGTAACTTGTCAGACATCCCTGGATGGGGACATGGTCCCTAGATCTTTTGTGACAAACCGAAGAAATTACCATTTTGTAGAAAGTGAATAGTCAATATTTCATTTCATAGTTGCCATGTACAATTTTCCCCATTATTTGGAGAAGATTAAATGAGAAAACTCAGTTCATTATTACATTTTAAAATATGCATTGGATTTTTCCGGATTGTTATTTTAGGCTGGCTCTTCCAATGCCTTTTCTTGGCAAGAAGAGGGTCAGTTTTCTTTTTCCTTTCTCCTTCTTCAAGATTAAAGACTCATTTAAGTTGTTATCATCAAAAACATGTGCTCTTGCTGATTCACACCGGGGTTCCCATTAGAGTGTCATCTGCAAAACACCACCTCTCTTTTGGGCACATCGGGCATCAGATATTGTTTTCCTGCGGCTGCCGTGCTTGTGGGGCTGGATTTTGGCTAATTCTGCTCGGAAATATCCCCATCCACGACTCCAGCCCTCCCGGCATCCCGCCTTTTCACTGGTGAGCGACTCGTCCACGTCAGGTCTGCTAGTACATATTTATTCTGCTAACAAGTAATTCGTTCCCGAGGAGAAAGCTTGGCCGCTGATTTATACCGCGGTCAAATCAAGTGGGAAAAAGCTGCTAAATTCACCCCCATAAATCACAGCGACTTCATTTTATTTTGCAATGGGCCGCAGAGAAAGTGGGGGCTGAGAAAACACGGTGCGTTGCTGCTGTTAATAATTAATAACAGTTAATGAACAGCATGAGCGATGCTTTATTATTATTAATGCCGTTGATAATGCTGATAATTATTTTAGCACTGCTGCAGCGACCATTCATAACGATCACACTGAACGAGAGGCCCCGGGGCTGTAGGCAGCTCGTGTGGTGCGAGGGGCACAGAATAAACGCGGGTGGGGGGAGAGCAAGGAAATGGGATTAAGCCACTTCTAGGTTTACTTGTGTTGGCCTGAAGCAGACAGGTTGTTTTTCTGGGATAAATACCTGCTGGGGGGAACATCCCGGGCTCGGAATATTCTGTGGATGGAAAACCGGAGAGTTTTTCCCTTCTTATTAAACGAATTCTTCTTTAGAAGGTTCTATTTCTCCCGTAACTTCCGTACATCTCCTGCCCTTGCACGAGAGAAAATGACTTCAGCTCTCATTTCTGTCGTTTTAACAAGCAGCAATGAAACGGAGGTGGGTTTCCCGTGAGGGCAGGGCATTGGGAGCGGCAGCTTCACCCGCTGATGAAGTTTCCCCGAGCATTCAGATGCACGTTAAGCTACAGTTTTTCATAGGCAACACGTTTTAAGGCTCTAAATCCACCAGAGGCGTTTTTGAACCTTCTGCCTCGCCCAGTGCCGGGCTGGATTTAATGCCGCGATGATAAATTCGATCCAGCGCGCCGTAAATAGTCGGGAAATATTCAAGCGGCGCCTTGGCTGCCTCCTTGTGCTGAGGCCCACGGCAGCCTCCGATGGTGACATTTTCCTCCCCAATCCTTTTACTCCTGCTCCCATGCACGGGATGTTCAAAGGCCGCTAAATGTCACCAGAGGCTCCCCAAGGTGCAAAACTGCATTAGAATTAGGGCACAGGGCTTGTCGTGCCACACCGACGCGCTCCCCAAAAGTGAGCCCGTCATCCTTGCCAACCAGAGGGCTGAGCATCCTCCAGGTCTGGATTCCATACAAAGCCCCCCATCCACACCTCCAGGGTTATTTATGATTTATCCAGGAGTTTTTATCATCTCTAAATGTCTACATTTTATAACAATTCAATTTGCATTCTTGAATAAATTGGCTCTTGGAGGTGGGACCAAAAGCTGCGGCGTAGTCTATGAATACAACATTTATGGCCACTGTTTGCCCTAGCAGCATATGGCCAGCAGTCCCCTACCCCAATTAAAAATTAGTTTTTAATAGGAGAGCCTTGAGAGCAGCCTACAACAGGGGCTGCTCCGTCTCTTTTCCATCCTTAATGATTCTGTCTCCGTGAGCTGCTTATCTGGGGTGGGTTTTGAGATGAGTTTTGGGGATGAATGTGAAGAAAAAAGAGTGGTAAGTGTGATGGTGACTAGAAATAAAGAGCAATCCTTCCATCCTGGAAAATGCTCAGGTTTTGAATGCTTTCCTGCGGTAAGCATGGAAAGAATTTGACTTTTGCAAAAACTGGCAGTTTAAGCGAAAGACATCAGTCTGCGTTAGTCAGCCCGTTTCTCTTCAGTCAGTTCAAAAAACATTTTTAAAGCATCATAATAGGGTTACATTGAAAAATGGTACTTCATTTGACGGGTATTTTTAAAAGACTTTTTCACCACCGCAAAGCTTTTGTACCAGGAATCTGCTGAAAACAGCTCTTTGCACCGATTGCTTCGGCTTTTGATGAACAAGGCTCCTTTGACCCAAAGGATTTCCCTGAGAAATGCCACCCAGCTGCGCCCCGCACGTCCTGGCACAGACCCACCTGAAACAGGTGATCCCCCCACGCCTGGACACTGCTCCGTCCTGACCCCAAAAGACAACAAAGTCGAACCCTGAGCGAAGCCTTTCATCCTACCCTGTGTAAACATCGGTTTATTACGCATAGAAAGAGATCATGGCATATATAAGAGAAGGCTTCTATTTTTTTTTTTTTCATTTAGGTTCATCCCAAACCTCATTTTTTTTAATTGTTTATACACGGAGATGGTTTATTGACCATATTTCTCCACGTTTCTTAATTGTGAGCGCTCAGCATAACATTTCATACTGCCGTATATGAGTTCATAACATTTTGCAATAACCCTTGCAATGTTTGTTTAGACGAACGTTTGAAGGACATCTGTTGGGGCTGGAAACAACGCTGTAGGTTTTTTGCTTTCCTTTTTTTTTTTTTTTTTTTTAATTGCTGCTTTGTCAGAGGAATAGGCACGCTCCTGTCACTCGGAATGAAAACCCGGCAAAGCGCTGACAGAATCTGCTCCGCATCACCCCCGCTCCTCCTTTCCCTCCCTAATTGGCGGAGCTGCAGGCACGGCTGAAGGTACCGCCTGCTAACACATATTTTGGAAACTGAGATCAATATCTTGCTAAGCCAGATGCACGTCTCTCCGGGGGGTTGATTTATCCAGTTAGTATTCGTGTTGATAATAGCGCCATGAGCTCCGCTTGATGTCGGGTTTTACAAGGTGCGTGAACAAGCCGCGGTGTGAATGCCGAACGTGCCTCGTGTGCTACAAACCCGGCAGCTGTCTGTGAGTGAGAAGCTGTGCAAAGGGCAACCAAAACACAGGGTTCGGCCCAAATGTGGTCCTTGACGTCCACGTTTGGATCCCATTTTTGACCTCGTGAAAAAAAATTGGCTGAAATTTCTGCGGGTTCTGGTCCTTCGTAGCCATCAAGTGTGCCCTGGAGATGCACGTACTGGTCCTTGTGTGGGTCAGGCCCCTTGCTGGAGACCTGTAGGAGGTGATGGCCGTGGCATCAGCCCTTGATGGAGATGCTCAGAGCAGCTGGGGACACCCCAGCTCCTCATCCTTGCTCGGGCAGGCACGAGCCCGGAGTGCTGCGCCCAGCCTCCTGCACTGGCTCTGCGTGTTCCCTGTCACCATTTATCTTCCCCATCCCTTTAGGGCCCCGTTCTTGTCCTCTCATGAAAAACATATGTATTTTCCCTTGGAATATCGGTGCTCTTTCTTTCTCTCAGCTCCCTCCCCCTGTTCTTCCCTCCCTTCCTCTCTACTTGAAGCAATGACTTCAGGATAAATAGTCCCGGCCCTAACAACACGTGGCTTATGTCAGACTTCTCCTTCATTTGCAGAGCGTGACCACAAACTTTCAGCAAGTTTCATACGTGCTGGGGACAAAACAAGTGAGAAAGTGATATCTCCATGGAGCAACCAATGCCACCTGCCTCCCAAGGTGTCAGCAGACATCTCCATATTTAAAATGGAAAAACAAAACAGAACAAAGCAACCAAAAACAATAAGCAAGACAAGGATGGATATTTCATAATAAGCTGTACTGCAGTGGGCAGTGCTGGACTGTTTGTCCCACAGGACCAAGTGACACCCAAAAAACTCTGGGGTTTGGGTCCTATCTTTTTATGCTCCTCCTTCGTGACCTCGGGCAAATCACTTACTACTGCAGCACTTCATTTTCTCATCAGTAAAATGCAGATAATCACTCTTTCTTGCCTCACTAGGATATGAAGATGGATATAGTTAAGACTGTGAGGTAATTAGCTGATGTGGCATGGGGTCATCCAGTAATTCAAATGAATCTTTCAGGAGAGATTAAACATTGCAACATCTGCTTCCTCTGCTCTGAACCGAGCAGGAAAGTGCTTGGGTTTTGCAGTGACAACTTCTGTCCAGGGTGACCTTGGTGCAATTCTTTTTCTGGCTAAATTTTGACTCTTAATGGCTCGGAAAAAGAACACAAAAGTAAACCTTAACGTGTTTCTCCACGCTGTTAATTGGGGACATCAATTTGAGGTGCTCTTGATGCTTTCCTCTGCGCCCTGGATCGCTTTGAATTGGTGTAACTAATGGGCCAGGAGCTTTTGCTACCCTCTCAGCAAGGGGACCATCCGACACCAAACCCACCTGGGAGGTTCAGAAACTCTCCCGACATGCCACATTATTTTTGCTCTTTGTCCCCGTTAAACCTAAAGTATCACCGGCTCCTGCGGGCTCACCCACAGCCTCGCCGCACGGTGGTTATTTTGTGCTCAAAACCCAGCTGCTGATCGGGAGGACTGGGGAGGCGTGTGGCACGATGTTGTCGGCAGAAAACAAAATATTAAGTGTAATTTTTGATGGGTAACAGCGCTGTTCCCACGGTGGTAATTCTTTTTACTTTAGAGACTGCAGGTCTGCTCGCCAGGTGCTATACAGAGCATTACTTTCAAAGTACCTCGTGACTTTTCCCTAGCAAGCCATTTAGGAATTAGAAAACCCTGAGTCATCCTTTTATTAAGTTTATATTCTGGCCCAGCATGCATTCAGACGGAACATTGAAAAGTTTGCCAGCCAACGAAATCAAATCAATTAAACCCACAAGGGTTCTGACGCAGGTCCTTGGGTGTTTCAGGGGGTTGGAGTCACTGGCCCTTTATCAACGATACAGAAGAAAAATGCACTTTTTCCTCAGCTGGTTGAAAGGACAGGTGAAAAGCCGTGTCCAAGTTCAATTCAGCTTACAAAGGAGGTGAAGGTGTCCCGGGTTTGCCCACACGTGCTGCCCCAGCATCTTGGTGACAATATGTTGGCAAGAGGGATAGCCATGGGGTTACAGAAAGCATCCCTAAAACAATAATTTTCAAACTTCATTTTCTCCATCCCCCTCAGACCTCCCTGCCCACCTCCGCCTGCCAAAGAGGCCGGGTTTTGTCCACAGCGACCCAGAAATTTATCAGAATATCATCCGGGATCCAAAGTGCACAAAGAATAACCTGAAACCTATAGTGGGACTAGTTTTAATGGAAAACATCCCAAGGAAACATTATATCAGAGCATCAGGGAGGGCAAGCCATGTGGGCATACCCACATCTGTGCCAGGCTGACTCCTGCTCGCCCCTTGGGGATGGCCACTTTTGGGTAGGATTCCACAGGCCTGCCTTCCTTTTCCACCTCTCCGGTATTTCTATTGGCATCGTTTTCTTTCCTTATCCACAAATCACCTCTGGTTGCAAACCAGCTTTCCTTCTCCTCATTGATCTGCTACGTGAATCTAAAATTACACAAAGCTGTTCCTGTCACTCGTTTTCGTCCTGCTGTGGTTTGACTGCTCTCCCAAGTGACGCTTTTCAGCTCCGCGCTTGCCGTGTTTTCTTTCCTTTAAAAAATGCATCTTAAAATAGTTCTCGTTTCCCTTGCACTTTATCGATTACAGCCTGGCAATTTCCATTCCAAATCCTGACAACAATTTGGGGATATATGGCTGATTATTAAGAAAAATTGTTTCCTCTCCGGCTGCTACACATCTTCGCATAGGGCCTGGTGGCACTCGCGTTTCTTGCCAGCGCTGAGGAATAATCAGAGTGACAAAGTCAGGATAAAGGGATACTTTTTGTGAGTAAATAAGGGCTTGTGGGAATGAAAAAGGGAGATGACAGAGGTGCTTTGTCTTGTGGCATGCAGCTGAAGCTCCCAGTAGATTCAATAATCCCGGCGTTCTTCCTCGCTCCTGCCTTGGTGTGCTCAGCACCAGCTCCTTGCCCCTTCCAGTGATGGTTTTGTCACAAGACTGGTGAAGGATGGGATTCAGGCTGTGTCATGCTGCAAAAGGTTGGTGGGACAAACCCAAGAAGGGAGAGATCCACCTAAAAAATACCTAAGCAATTGTCCTGGGGAAAGCAGTCTCGGTGTGATGGGCAGGGAGGCACAAATCACACCGGCAGCAACCTGTGTATGAAAGCAGCAAGGAAAACAGGCAGGAAAGCAGCAGAGGAGAGAGGGGACTGGGTGATATGACCTTATTCTCATTCACAGTAAGGCTGCTTTGCCCTGCAAGCAAGCCAAGGAGCATCAAAGCACACAAAAAAAATGCCTCCGCACTGTCTCAGTGGTGGAGCACAGCCTCCAGCCGGGGCTCCATGTGGGCAGAGGAACACCTTGTGGGAAGCTCAGCCACTGCCCTGGGGTGCTGAGCCCCTCTGCACTCAGACACGGGAGCTTACGCTGTTGCTTGAAGCAAGCCAAAACCTAGAATGGCCCCAGGGACACTGCAAAGGTTTTGGGGGAACACACAAGGTGAAGCATCCCTGTGACATTTAAGACACAGGCAGTTGTGAGCAAGGAGATTGATGCTGCTGAAAGCCTGGGTGAATTGTTGCTTTGCTGTTTAAGCAAGAAGAGGAAGGTCACTTCCCCGGGCTTCGGGATTCAATTTGCTGGCAGAGAGGAAGATGCTAGGAAGGAAAGATGAAATGCCTGTCTGTAACAGGGCAAAAGAGCCAGTAAAAGCCTGAAAGCTGGCGTTGTTTCTTGAGCTGTGATAAATAATGTCCCTCAGACAGTGAAGAAGGGATTGAGAGAAACAGGAACACCTTCAGCATGGATTTCAATGGCACAGTTCAGTGCCCTGTGGAGGTGCAGCAGCACCAAGGGCTGGGTATAGCAAGGCACCACGTCTTTAGCATTTGTCCAGAGTGGTGGATTTGGAGGTGCTGGAGCCGTCCCTTTGCAGGACCGAGCTATGGAGAATACACCTTCACAAATTTAGGCAAACAATCTGGGAGCCAGGAGTTTGAAGCAGCACAAATACATCCCAAAACAGCCCATGCTGTCTCTGCCAACACAATGCTGTTGAGGCTTTGAAGCCAAGCACCCCAAATTCAGAGCACAACACCATGACAGTGCCCTGGGGGACTGAATTATTATTTTTCCCCATGGCTTTTAGCAGAAGATTGACCACAAGGTGCTGTGGGGAAGCAGGAGGTGCTTTGCCATCTTGGGTGGAGAGAGGACGGGAAGGGTGGCAGAGGGCCAGAGAGCATCCTGTCATTCAATATTGCATTAGAAACATACAGAAAATTTCAACGTGCTGCGATTGTATAGACCATTTCTCCTGAATTTCTCAGTCTCTCAGCAAATCCAGGTTTTCAGCTACCCTGCCCCGTGCCACCAGGTCAGCCATCGCGTTGCTCCTCAAGGTCTTCTGAGGCAGTGGAATTCACTGTTATGCACAAAGGACACAGGCTGTGCAGCTCTGGATTTTTTCTTCATTTCTTTATTTTATTTTATTTTATTATTTCCTCTTTTTGTTCCTCTGCTCTCCCCACCCCTTGCCCTGTTAAATGATTCACTGGTAGAAAATCAGCTCGGGCTGGATTCTGCACAGGCACCTTCTGGTTACTCCTTAACCTTTTCTCCCAGGCAAGGCCCAAACAGCAGGTGCTTCCAGAAGTTAAAAAACGCTAGGGGGGAATTCAGCAGTGCCACCTGAACACCGATGGACCCATCAGAAGAGATTTAAAACTGGCATGCGGAGCTCAGCTGGCAGACGCAGGCCCCACCACAGCTCATTTACCACAGACTGCATCAGCTGCAGAAACGCAGCCAGAGGGAGCACCCTCCCTCCAGCTGAAACCTCTTGCCCACTCTCAGCTGTGTATATATATTTTGTCTGCTCCCTGGCCCCTGTTTTGAGGTGTTTGTGTTCTAGGGAGGTTGCTTGTGGCACTCTAGGCAAGAAGGGCCTGGTCTCGCTGGGTCTAGTGCACCCCAGCCCAAGGGGATGGAGCTAAATGGAGGAATCCATTAGGATTAGATGCCCAGGAATCTCTGGTGCAGGCAGTAGGTGAGGCTGGGATCTCTGTTCGAGTGTGTATCACGGTGCTGGGTTCTAAGAAATACCATCTACGTCCAGCTTATGCTTGCTGGCTGTGGGGTAGCATTGGTGTAAGAGGCTGCTTATCAAAATGGGGTGTTATTTACCAGAATAAGCTCCCCTGCAATAGTCAGTGCTTATTTCTGAGTTTTATGGTGGTTGTGGAGTAGGTCTGCCTCTCATTTGTGCTTAGGGTGGAGAGGAAGGAGAGAGCTTGGAGGAATCTGTACGTGTGGGAGAAACCAAACAAGGGGGAATGACTAATTCAAATAGGCTTTCTCTTCTGACAGTCTCAGATGAATCTTTGTTTTGGGAACAATTGAGAGATAGCTCTGTTTGGGAAACTAATAGTGCTTGCTCTAAAAGGGTCTTTGTCAAAGAGATGCCAAAAGGATTTATGGTCTCCAGCCAGGCTGTGCAGGTATTGAGTGAGCACTGTCAATAGATGCTCTTCTCTCTTCAGCTGGACTATGATTTGTACCAGCTCCTGCCTGCAATTGATTTCAAAAGGGCCAATTTAATGCAGGATCTGTTTATTTTAGGAGAGTGCAACAGACCTTTAAAAGGGTCATCGGTGAAGGTGGGGAGATTTTCAATATCTATGTTGTTGAAGAAAGGGCCTTTGCTCACCAGTGCTCTCCAAACACGGAGGAACGCAAATACAAGACATCTATACCTATGTACCTTGGTTCCAGGAGCATATTAGCACTACAGGGCTTTTACCCTGTTGTAATTAATCTCTCTCAAGCCTCTGGAAATTCAGGCTTATGCATACTTGAGTAAATAAATTCATAGGTATTGCTGTAGTAGGACAATTGTAGTCTTTGGCTACTGGTAGTCAAATATGAGATTTATTTCTGTTGAAGAGCAGTAAATGGAATGTAAAAGTTGCTCAAGAGACCAATAAATAAGTATTCCTCCTTTGCTGGGAGTGAAGGAAGAATTAATGCCCAAGTGGAGAAAGCAATTCCTCAGTGGAGGAGCTGGGCTTCCTGATAAATGCACCCAAACCTGTGCACCCAATTAGAAGAACTGAAGCTGGTGGTTGTGCAGCACTTCTGAGGCTGCAGGTCCTGGTCTTGCCCCCAGTGACCTTCGACAAAACCTGCCCATCTCTTGTACCCCTGCCCAAGCACCCAGCCTCCTGCTGTCACCCCTGTGTGTAGCAAAGGTGCTGTCTGGCCGTGGAAAACCATTTGTGCATGGCTTTTAGACGTTTCTGAGATGCCTCGGTGAAACTGAAGATGTCCAGAGCTCTCCAGGGCATGTCTGTCTACCTTTTTTTCAAGGAGCTTGGGGTCAGTGGGGTGCGAGAGGTACACATAAATCTCCTGGGGAGAAACTTGGTTTAAGCAGGCAAAAAAAAAAAATGTTTTAGGAAGATCCTTTTGCATGTGGTATACGATGAAGCTTTTGTAAGAGTTGTGTCCTGAACTGTCGAACGTACTCTTTTTAAATGACTCAACCATACTTGACTCAATATATTAATTGCTATGAATTCAAAACGGTTTTAATTGATATTAACACAAAATAGTAATTACCCAAGGACACTCGAGCAGCTAAAAATGAACTTCCCTTTGAAAACACGGAAGGTGTAAGTGTCTTTGCACTTGAAGATGTTTCAGAGCTTTTATGTGTCTATGTTTGCACTGGGAAAACTTCTTAGACTACTTGGTACTAGTTTCTATAGTTATTTTTCTCTGCTGCTCTTTGCTAACAACATAATGGAGAGGAATAAAGCTATGAGGTTTTGTTACAGCTTTCTATAGTTTTTCTTTTCATGGTCAGGTTTTGGAGTAGAAGTGCAGTTTCTGTGTATCTTGTTTCTATTGATCTGAAGAAGAAAACACTTTCTGCTAAATACCGGGCTCCTTTGTTAATGGGGAGCTGAGTGGGTCTGAAGCCAGTCAGACGAATGCCTAAGGAAAGGAAGCTGGGGGGTTATCTGAAATCTCAAAACCCACAATTTCAGGCGTTGTGTGCTGCCATCTCAGTGGGGTGAACACGACCCAAGGGGAAGATCCCATCATCTTTTTGTGTTCTGCCCTCCGCATTCTTCCTGCTGCTACAGGGGCCTGTGGCAGAAGTGCCCAAACACTGGGGTGTCAGAGCTGTGTAGGGTGGTGGAAAGCCCCCTGTTCTAATAGGGTCGGTGCGTGAGCCCTGTGGGATGTGAGTCTGCTGTCCTAGTGTGTACAGGGAGCCCCAGGGCTGTTTGAAGCATGTAGTTCTTGGATGACAGAAAGCATTCTGGCCTTATCAGGCGGAGAAACAACCAGGATCCTCAAACCAACCACAAGGTTGTTTAATTACAGTTTGACTAAATTGTTCGTTTCATTTGAGTTTGTTTCCAAAGATGCTTCCAATTCTCATTTGTTTGGACTGAACAGTCACAGGATGATCCCCACAGGAGGACCGAGACATCCCATCTTTGTTTGAAGAAACACTTTGCTCAACCACAAAAAAAAAAAAAAAAAGAGAAAGTTTCAGAGCATTTTCTGTGTTATTTTGGAGAGAGCAGAAGTACTCTCAATCCAGGCTAATCCTGAACTATATCTATTTGGAAATATCTTTTTGCCTCAGCACAGTCATAATAATGATTACTCAGTCAGCTTTGCTCGGAGTATAAATTCTGAACATCTTTTAATTTCACTTATATCTCGGTGCTTGCAGAGGGAAAACAGTATTTCACCCAGGGAACTCAGCAGAGAAGACAAACGTCTGCAAGCTAGAAAAACTGGGGAAGTCTACAAAGAAGCCGTGGGGTACAAATGTGGGAGTTAAGATGCGGTGAGCTATAATTCTGCTGCCTGTAATAACATAAGAAATAAGAAGGGAAGCGCCAGAATTTAAAGGAATTGGTACTGGCTGAGAAAATGAGACCTGAGGTAAAGCTGCCCAGGGATGCTGCAGGAGGAGGCGCAGAGGGAGGGCTGGGCAGAGCTGTGTTTCCATGATGCTGCAGAAATGCTGAACACAAGTCTGCAGTGTGGAAAAAAAACAAAAACAGGTGCCCCAGATGACTCGACTCCCGTGTCCTTGTACCTGCTGCTCTTTTCTTCTCTCAAGGCCTGGTAGTCAGAGAAAATATGGTGTATGAGGGTTTGTAGTTGCAAATTTGAAGTAGGGCACGTGGGGAATTATTTTTTTGGCAGGATGCTTGGCTCTTTGCAAGACTCCTTTTGCTCATAAGCAAATGCTCAACGTCAGTCCATGAGTTAATTTTTGGGGGGGAAATTCAGACCGGGAATGAGTACAGGGACTGCTTTCCTTCCCTGTGAGAAGGATGCAGGATGGTCCCAAGCCATTTATTGCTTGTCCTCTGCCTGGTCTCTACTGCCAGGGGAGCAGAAGCTGCGAGCCACGAGCGTCCTGATCTCTCTCAGCCGATTATCCCGTGACGGAGAGGGAGTCTATGGAGATGGCTCTATAAACACATTTTCGCAGAAATGATGTTATTACCGTGGTTTGGCCAAAAGCAATTATTTTATTGAATAAGCTCGTTGTGCTGCCAGAGCTCGGGCCATACCTTATGTGGCTTAAATGAAGTCCCTTGCTAAGGGATGCTTCCAGAGCGCTTTAATTTCATCCAGCCTCTGACTCACTACCTGCAGCACCTCTCCTTGCCGTTGCACGTCCCAGGCAGGAGGTGAACCAGGAAGGCCAGCGCTCGGCGCAGGGAGGGGAGAGGTGCCCTCGCATCTCCGGCAGCAGCAAAAAAAAGCACTTTTGGGGAGGATATTCCTTATTCACTGGGTTTGGAGCAGCCTTCAGGCGGTGTGGATGCAGGAGATGACTCACGGAGGTGTTGGCTGGCTCTGATAAGCGGCGTGAAGCACGGGAGTGTTGCAGCCTCTGGCAATACCCCCCTGTCCCTGTGGGCACCGCGGTTTCATTTCCTTCCGTGATTCACATGCGGTGGGAGAGGTGGCTGTGTTGTGTGCCAGGAGGGCTCTCTTCATCTCTCTAGGCCTTCTTGGGGTGGGTGTTTTGAGGCATGGATTCTCTTATCGCCGTCTCATGGGGCGGTGGATGTGGCCCAGCTGCTTTATCAGGTCTCACGATGGGGGATGAGCAGTCCTGCCTGTGCTGCTTGCGGTCGACAGGAAAAATCCCTTATCTGATGATGTGACGCTGTGGAGTATGAGGAAACAAATTTATCTTCAGCTAGCATTGTTCAAAGCCTGGGGAAAACAGGCAGGGGCGAAGTGTCCTGTTTTTCCTTTGCCCAGGTGAGCTGGAAGGATTACACGGTGTGCAAACGCGTGCCATCTGCTTCGGGGGGGATTAGGACCATGCTCAGCCTCTAGGCCAGTGTCCCTCGGGTCTCTTCATCGTGGGCTGAAGGTAGCAGCTTAAATTAAAAGGTGTCTAAAGGACTTGCTGTTAATTAGAGAATTTGAGCAGGTTCGGATGACTTTGGCCAGATCTTTGGATTTAATGCACTAAGAAGTGCAGATGCCCCTGCAAGGCATGCTTTATTTTTTTTACACAGCTTTGGGAATCGGTGATGCTTCAGATAAGCCCTGGGCGCTGCTTGCCCTTTCCAACCAAAGGAACAGCGTTTGCTCTGGCTTTCCCTGGTCTCCCTTTTATTCCCCAGCTCCCTCTTTATGACATCTCCTGGTTGCCAGCTAAATCTGCTGAGCTCTCTCTGCTGCCGCTGTGCCCCCAAACAGCGGGGCTTCCCTCTGCAGTTTCAGGAAGTGATCTGACTTCTCTCGTGGTGCCGGCAGCGTTGCTTTATGTACGGCTAGGTTAAAAAATATCGCTGGCGGAGGAGCCCTCTGGCAGCACTCAGTGGTGGCACCTTTCCTTACCCTGACATGCGTTTACTACAGGTGATCCTGGGATACTGAAACCCTTTTTTGCTCTGTAGACAATAAATCATCAGCTCTGTGCAAACAGCCTGGCAGTGGCTTTGTGCAGCCTGATGCAGGCTGTGCGCCTCCTCTCTCCCGCAGTATCACCTCCTGTGCATTCAAAAATCTGCTTTTTGGGGAAAAGACTCGATGCAAGCAGAGAGATCTGATCTCCTGGATGTCCCCAAAATGCGGCACCCGGCCAGGGATGCCCTCGAGCAGAGCTGTGCCTGCAAAGTGATGGTGTGAGCTGCATTTCTGAGCCTGCACAGGTCACCCAAAAATGCACTTCACGCCTGTTATGGAACCAGCTACACACTCTGAACGTGGATTCAGACTAAAAACCACGTCGGCCTTCGCACATGGTCCTTTAACTTTGCTCAGAGAAGATTTTGGGCTTCATTCATCTTAACCTGAAGTGAACGTGGCTCATGGAAGTGCAACCTGCACAATGGGCCTCGCAGGAAAGTGAACGGTCGAAAAACTTGGGTTTAGATCCAGATGTGGCTTCTGGCACGTCTGTCATCTCTGTTAATTAAGTGGATACATGGAGAGAGTCGTTTGGAGAGCTACTGTGCTTGTGGGATGATTAATGGAGCTAAGTGCCTCGAATCATGTGACGGGACCTCATTGATAGGGCATCGAGGTGCCTATTTCATGCTCGTAAATTAGATAACTAAAATAGATGATGTGAATGCCCTCATCACAGCGTTAGGCAATAAAATGATGCTTTCTGCCTCCTGAAATCCAATGCTCCAAATAAAATGCAGATTTGAGTCCGTTGAAGCTGAGGATGCTGGAACATGAGAGCCAGGACTGGAGTCAATGGTGCTGCAAGCTCCATCCTGAGGTCCCTTGGCTATGTTGCTTTAGGAGCCTGTTCCCAAACCACCTTGGCAAGAAGTCTCCTTGTTCTGACACAACGCTAGTGCCTTTTCAGTTTAAAATCTGCATTTTTTTTGGCCTCCTTGAGCCTTTGAGAGCCTACCCCCAGAGGTGCTCAGACAGGACACCAAGTCCTTCCAGATCTGTGCATTTCTAGGCTGGGAAAATTGCACTTGATGGCTGCGTGATGAAATTAACTTGCATTTGAATGATAAAATAAACTCCTGCCTCCTCTCATCAGCCTGAGAAGCCTTGCCTGCACCTGTATGGGTCTGAATTACTCTCATGTGCACGGGGGAGCCAGGGCTGCACGCGCTGCTCCAGGTGAGGTCTCCCTCATGCCTTGTTCAGCGAAAGGCGCTAACGCTGCCCTGTCTCTGGGGGAGGTAGGTGGTGAATCCTGGAATCGCCTTGGCCTCGTTGAAGGCCTCTGCATTAATTTGGACCGTAACATTGCAAGCAGGAAAAGAAAACCAAAGCAACAGCGAATGGAGCTGGCGCAGCGAATGGGGCCTCGCTTACGAGCCGCGTGAGTTCCCCTGCATCACTGGCTCCACTTTGATTTCTGCTTCGAGTGCTGTGCTCAGTGACTGCCGTTGCCACCCCAAAAGCTGCAGCAGCCCTTGGAGGTGCTGTGACTGCTCCCTGTTACCGCAGTCATGAATTACAGCCTCAGCAGGAGCGAGGCCTCCTCCCTCTGTGGGCAGACCCCGATGCTGGGCAGCTGGGCTCGCTGACAGGGGATAATCAATTCCATCAGCCCCCTTAAGTAACTTAATTCCCCAAAGCAGTGCGACTTCACTTCATAATCAATTCTTCTCACCCAATAATTGCGGGTCAGATGATGAGGAAGTGACAGCGAGGGGATGGAGCTGACAGAAGAGATTCTGCCTTTTGGTCCTGCCCTCTCTGGAGGGGAGGATGCTCAGCAGCTCTCTGCCCATGGCTGGTGTTGTACCACGACTGGGGAAGTGCTGCCAGAATCGTCTCTGCTACCAAAACCATCTCATTTCATTGAAAATGGTAAAAACGCGTTGACTCCACACAAGGAATTATATTACGGGTTGGAGGGGCCTTTCTATTTTGGACCGTGGCCCTCGCCACCGAGGCTGATGGGGGCAGAGCGGAGTTGGATGCTGCGCAGCCCAAAACTTGACATTAATTAAATCTTAATGTCATCGTAACTGCTCTGTGGCTCACGTTCATCGGACCTGCAGTGCTAGGAAGTGTTTAGATAAAATTAGTGATTTTTTTTTTCTTCCCCTCAATTTGAGGCAAATACGCATTTACTTGACATTTTTTCCCCACATTTTAACACAGAAAATCACCGAGATTTAAAACGCGAGGAAGCAAGCAGCATCTCAAGCACAAATCCTCTCTGCTTTTTTTTTTTTGTTTTTTTTTTTGTTTTTTTTTTTCCCCGTTGGTTTTAATTTCAGACACGGCCTGCTGGGGCTGGGTCGGGGTCTAACATCAGGAAGAAATATTCCGCCTGAAATGGCCGCGCGAAGCAAGGTCTTCTGCGCAGCCGACATAAATCCCTTGCCCCGGCTGCTGTTTGCTCAGACCTGGGGTCAGCTGGGCTTGAGATCCGGAGGGTCCTGGGCTTTTATTTTACAGCCGCAGCATCTTGGGGTGGAGGGAGGTCAGGATTTCCTCCCCTGAGCATCCCCGTGCTCATTTGTTAACCTGTTGCTTGTGCAGTTTGCCGATGCATCCCCAAACCCGCTGGATAAATCTGCTTGGGGAGCAGTTCGCTCCCAACTCCGCTTTCTAATTAGCGTTAATGAGGTTTGCAGATCCAGCCAGTCCACAAGGTGGGAAAGCTGGGTGCGTTCTGCCCATCTTTTATTTAATAGTGCTGGTGTGCTGCAGTTTGAGGCTAGTTTTTGATGACAGGATGCTGAAATTCTAGCATTTCGGCTTCAACTTGATCTGCCAAGGACCAGCGTGGTTCCTGCTTGCTCTTTTTTTTTTTTCCTGTTTTTAGCACTTGATTATAATATGAGGTCATACGAGGGCCTGAAAGCAGAGGCATCCTGCAGTCCTTAAAGGTGTGCAGCTGCATAATTGGGCTCGTGTTGAGGATGGGAATGCTAAGGCAGCCCCGCAGCTGCAACACAGCCTCTGGATGTGGGAAAGCAACCTCCTGGGAGCCCCAGAACTGCCTTTTTGCAGCTCTGGAAACAGCTGTGCCCCTCCTGACACCAGCTTCGGTGCCTGATGGAAGGCGGTTCCTAAGGTAAGTGGGGAACTCCAAAGGTCATAAAGATACCTGCAGCCACCCTGGGACACCAGCAGTGGCATCCCTACGGGGCTGGGTTCCTGCTGCCTGCTGGACCCCACTGGGTTCCTGGGTGGCTGCCACAGCACAGCGGAGCCCTCGTGAGCAGCGTGGGGATGGGAGCAAACATCTCACCGCCTGCTCGGAAGACAGATTTGTTCCCCGTCCTCACGAGGAGCACGCTAGGGTAATGAGAACCTTGTGAGCAAGATCGGCGCTGGAGCTGCTGGTGGCTCCCGGGCGTCCTTAAACCACAGCTGTGTGTTTTTGCTGGCCCCCCAAAATGGTTCTGCTAGCGGGGTTTTGCCTTCTGCCTGACCCAGGAGCAGCCAGCCCGCGGGATCGCTGGCAAGCTTTTCATTACCGCGAGGAAACGTCAATTAGTCCCAGCCACGCTGCATTCATTATTGTTTCCAAAATTAGCAGGAATGATCAATCAGGGTTGTGCATAATGAGCAACAGCAATACCTGAATTATGAAGTGTGGGGAAATAATAAAGGTGACAAGCTGAACCAGCGCTCCTCTGGGAGAAAATATTAGGCTCGCTCAAATTTACTGCCTGCCTTTGTTTGAATACAGATCTGAATTTTACACCAAAACACTGTTAAGAGCTGTAGGGAAAAGAAGTTTCTATTTATTATTTTTTTTTTGTTTCCAAAATAAAGGCACAGCTTTCTTTACGTAAGGTCATCCGTGTGGTCATCCAACGTGACGTGGCTCGGAAAACCAAATGCACGGAAATTAATTCAAATAAAATTGGTAGTGATACGGGGGTAAGTTACTGTCCAGAATACCTTCTGCTGGAAAATTCACGGGTTTAGCTTGAGCCCTTTTTCTAATTCCTCCCGTTTTATAAGTGGCTTGAGGGCTATTTGTTGTTCGGGTAGAACACGGCTCGCTTGGGAGGGTGGCACAGCCCTGGGGAGGTGGCCTCTGGTTTCTGGGGCTTGGCTGTGCAAAGCTGCCTCTGACTGCCTCGTGCTGCCCACAAGAGGCAGGAACGAGAGGTGGGATGTCCAGAGGTCCCTTCCAGCTGGTGCTTCCATGAGCCTTGGATTTTAGCGATGCCGTGACGTGCTGGGAGGCAGCAGCTTCCAGCTCATGGAAGCGTAGCTATGAAGGAGGCGATCGCTCTTGTCTCGTGGCAGAGAGAGGCAATGAATCAGTCATGTCAGAGCGCTGCCATAAAAATTAAATGTTTAAAGCAAGATGCGAAATTCGAGCATGATTCAAACTTGAAAACAAATTCCGGTGTAACAATTTTCCATCCTGATTTTGTAAACTGGCGACCCATCTTTCAGGATTCTGGAGCGCAGCGTTCCCATATGCATCCCAGTCCCTTGGCATCGCAGGTGCTGAAGGTGCAGCCCTCCCAGGGATGCTTGTACCCGACGTTAATAAAACAAGCAGTGAGTACCAGAGCTGTGTGCTGCTCCGTGGGTCGTGCTCACAGCTCCACGCTGCAGTCTGGCTCCGGGGAGCTTTGGGAGCTCTGCCCCTGCCTTTTCTCTAGCTGATCTCGTGTGTAGCTGGGGAAATGGTGCACATCCTCGATGTACTCGGCTTCCTTGGCTTTGTGTGGGGTCGTGAACGTGCTTCTCCCCAGGTGCCTGCTCTCCTGGCCCTGGCAAACACCACCTGGATGCGGCTGCTGGATCCTTGCAGCATCCTCTGCGGGTGCCACCCGTTGTGCTGCTGGAGCATCTGGTACCTGCGCGCCCAAAGCTGTCCTGCTTTTACACCACAGCCTGTTCCCAGCATCCAATTTTATTGTAAGCCCTTCAATAAGAAAGAAAAATCAAGTACAAAACCAAAAACCCACAACTGCTGAACTACAGCAGCTAGGTTTTGATCAGAGCAAGGACTTGCTGTTTAATTGCATCACCCCACGAGAAATAACCAGAACCAAATACCAGAAAAATACCCCTAAATCCCTGGAACAGAGTCGAGGCTGTTTCATTAAATTTGATGAGAACAATGGGTTTGTTTGCTTGTAATAAATTTTAGCGTGGTCTTAACTACTATCGTGATGTCCTTACCTTGAAGTGCTGTGCAGGTTTTGTAAATGTCATTGTCACTTAGCAACCCCGACTAGTTTTTTTTTTTTTTTTTTTTTAAATACTTTTTGATTTGGGAAGCATGAAGAGAATATGAACACGAATGGTATGTTTTTCCTAAATAAAGAGCAGCGCATGTGTTTCTGAATTCAGATGAATAACTTTGGGTAAAAGGGAAGTGATTTCATCCATAGACAAATTTTCCAGGAACGAGATCAGAGAAATGAGGTTGGAAAGGGGGATCTGATATAACACTGGGCTCTTCCTTGATTTGTTCATTTAGATATAAAAATATCCAGAGCTTTTCAGCAGACGATCTTTTTTGAGTCAGCGTGGAAATCTTGGGTCAATATTGTCATTAACTGGATGGTTGGGGCAATTCTCTCAGATATAAGAGACCTCCTGATAAGATCATGACCTGGATAAAGTTTTACAGCCACGTCCTGTCATTTCGTTGCTCTATAAGGCTAATTAACCAACAAAAATACAAAAAAAAAAAAAGCCTTTTTTTTTTTTTTTCCTTAATAGATGCATTTTCGGAACTTGGATTTTCTATGAAAATCCACCTAATTCAGAAAATCCCACTGTGTGGTGTCCCTGTCTGCCAACCCGAATTTTGGAGGAGGAGAGCCCAGGTGTGTCCGTAGGGTGGAAGAAGACCGCATCAGCCTTCGGCCCTTCTTCAAGACTGGAGAAGCCACCAAGAGGAAAGTTGCACGGAATGAAAAGCCCCAGGAAAACGGGCTTCGTATCTTTCCTGGCTCACAGAATTACACGTCTTCAGACTTTTCTTCTTCTGCACAAACAGAATTCTTGTTTTTTTCAGCCAACTTTAATGAACACTTGACGAAAAGCTGAGAATAGACGTGACGTAAAAATAAGGCTCTTTGTCAAACGTACAAGTACACTCTTATTGACTCCAGCACAGACCTTGGTAGTGCTTTGTGCCCATCTTTTCTTTCAATTGGAAAAAGGGTCTATTTTCTGGAAAAAAAAAAAAAAAAAAAAAAAAAGAAAAAAAAAAAACAGAAAAATCCCACCTCCCCTCACCACAATCAATATGGGGAAAAAAGTTTTGCCTGCTGTGAAGTGTTCCTCGCCTTTCTCAAAATGTTTAAAAAGCTTTACCTTTTAAAAAAGATTACAAAAAAAAAAAAAAAAAGTCTGAAAAGACCCTACTATTTCCTTTTTCGTCGACTCCTGAAATTTTACAAGTAGTGCTTTCAGTGTCATTCGTGGCAAGGCGCTTTTTGATGAAGGTGTAATTGGGGTGTTTGCAAAACTTTGAAAAATCGGTCCTCTTCGGGCGGAAAAAATGAACCTTGCTGCTTCTTTTTGCCCAGTTTTAATCTGATGGGAATTCTCCTTTAGTAATCATGGGCTTTGCTACAGGTTAAACGCTTTCCTTCTATAACTTTTTATTATATTTACATATTATATTGTATTTATATATTATAAAGGGTTATATGGGAGGTTATGTTTTGACATCTAAAGAATAATTTTGATGTCTAAAGAATAATTTAGAGAAATCTCTGTCCAGCATCTAAATGCGAAATGCTCTTTGTAGTGTTATTAAGAAAAAAAATAAGGACTTTTCAGGCTAAAGCTGACCCGACTGCAGCTCTGTGCAGTGCAAAGCAAAGCGGGTATGGCAGCTGCTTTGGTGTTGGGATCCCCGCTATCAGGAGAAGGTCATTGCGAAGAGCAGCAAGTAGTTAGCAGCGTATTTATACCACTGAACTTTGGCTCTCGGGATGCCCCCGCCTGGAGCTACCCAGCTCTCTCCGCCGACTGCACGAGGAGCTTGGATTACGAGCCTGAATGTGTGGATAATATAGATCAGGCTTTCCAACACTGTATGCGCCAGAAAATTCCAACTCTTCGCTTACGTTCACCTCGTTCCCTCTTCAATCCTTTTCATTTCTTTTATGGAACTTAAATATTTGGGGTTAAATGGAGCTGTTGCCATCGGATTGCTTATTTCTGGTCCCAAATAATGAAGAATTTGAAGATTACTCACCAGAAAGAAACCTTAGAAAAATGCACCAGCAATCACAGTGGCAGAGTTTACTTCGATTTTTATGGCATTGCTGTTCCACGGGCTACTTCAATCGCACCCAGCAATATCCGGCCTGCGTTGGATTATAATTTATTTATTAGATGAAATAGATGAAAATAGCTGCGATGGGGAAATTCTCATCTAAAGAAGACGTTTCTCGCCGAGTCGTGCGGAAATTCATTCTCGATGCCGTGCTCCTCGATGCTCACCACTGCTCGCCCTCCAGCCGCGCTGGGCACGAAGCACGTGGCTTCTGCAGACCTGGTCTCGCCTGGGCACATGGGGACGGGCCAGGTGATTTCTTGATGCGTTGTGAGGGATTCTAATTAATTTTCCAGGAGCCAACGAGTACCTCGTTACGATGACTTCACATGCCTTACTCTTGTTGGAAATTAATGACCGTTTCCCCTTGAGTTTCCTGGGGACTGTTTCCTGGTAGTAACTTATCCTGTTCTCATTCAGTTTCGTGTGTATGACCTGAAGTAAAGAATCCTTCTGATTTTCAGGAGGCAAACACAAAAGTACACAACACACAACCTACACATATGTAGGCATATAAACATGTATGCACATACACAAAAATACCCTCTGCAAAATACCATTTCCACATGCAAAGTTTTATTTATTTTATTTTGGATCTTTTTCTTTTTTCCTCTTAGAGCACATCAGGACAGTTCTGCTGGCAGCTTTCGGTGAGATTAAAAAATTGAACATGTATTCATACTCTGTGGTTTCTGTCTTTTAGCTAGTTTCTATGACAATACTTTACCTTTCGCCCCATGTCTACTTAGCTTCCTTAATAGCATCTCATGAGGGAGTTGTCAAAGGTTTTCTGAAAGTCCGCTTAAACCATCTGTCCTGTTTACAGAAAGATAGCTGAGAAAAATAAATAAATAAAGAAAAGCAGACAGAAAGGATAAATTAGTTGTTCAAAGTCAAACAGCAGGCGGGTTTCAGAGAACCGGGGAAGAAACCTCGGAGCCTGGCTGCTGCTCAGCTGCTTGGGGCACTCGGTTCCACGTTCCCCGCAGAAACGTGCGAGCACTAAACTGAGCAAATGCAGGTAAAAATGAGAACACGATGGGTGATAAGTAGGTAGGCTCATTAGTTCCCGGGTCAGCAATCACCGAGCTGCTTTGGAAACGACTTCCAGACCCCAAATCTGCCATTAATAAGGGACCTGCAGCTAAGAATATCATTAGGGTCGGATTAGGAGTGTTAACAGTCCGTGGTCTGTGTGTTGGGTGTTGTTTTGTACAGAAAAGGCAACGAGAGGTGAGGTGTGTGGAGGATTTGCTGCCAAAACACGCAGCACCACGCAAAGGCGGAGGCGAAGGCAACGGGCTCAGGTGCGCAGGGAAGAGCAAATAAAAAGCCTGGTTCGAGGAACAAGCATTGATCTCTACAATCAGTTGCTTACGTGACCTATATCCAAGCAGCAGCGAACCAACGCGGTCGCTCTCTAATCTCCCCGTGGTGTGTGCTGCGGTTCTGTGCTCCCACCTCCCCAGGCAGCCGTGGGAGGCAGCAGGACGAGCTGAGAGGAGACGACACCTCGACTATCAGAGTCGTGTAATTCACGGCTGAACGCAGACCTGCCTGTCTTTTGATGTTTCCAAGCCGTGGGGAATGCAAGAGCTTTCTGTAAAACATGTCAACAATCAGAAAAAAAATAGCTATCGAGTCTGTTTCTTTAAAGTCGGAGCTCTCAGAGCCGAGCGATGACACAAGACTGTTATTACTGGCCGGTAAAAAAGGTTTCTAGTTGTGTAGGAAAGGGGAAATGGCTTCAAAGCATGAGCTGCAGGAGGTGACACGCTGGGGAGAGGTACAGGTGATTCCTTCGGTCCTCGTGGTGGTGGCGGAGGTCTGCGGAGGTGGCAGCGCTGCAATGCAAGCTGACTGCGCTACGCTGCAGGGGTGGTGTGAAAATCAATTAACACTCATTAAACGCTTTGGGAAAAAAAAAAAAAAAAAAGAAAGAAATCCATTTAGGAAGGATTGCAAGATCAAAATGTATCTTTAGACTACCGTAATTATCCAAGCATCTCCTTCTCGTGGCAGAAATACACGAGCCCAGCGAGGCAGATCTGATTCCTTCTGGTGTGACTTCTCCAACCCCTTCTTCTGCCTGGAACTGAGCGAGGGGAAGGATGGAGAGAGCCTGGAGCTCTGCGTTTCACATGCCGTCTGCTGTTTGGGGAGGCCTGTTGGGGAAGAGCAACCACGGCAGGGCATTTTTAAAGCTTCTGCTTTGTGCTGAGCAGCCAGGGAGTTTCCTGGCACCGAGGGAACTGCCTGCTTCTGTCTGATCTGGAAGATGAATTTTAACCTCCTCTCATTTCCTAGGAGAGCACCTCAAACACCAGGCCGTTTTTTCTTAAGTTGCCCTCATTCTTGCTTGGTGATACAGTTTCAGATTTTAGGAGAAATCAAGCATTTCCATGCCTGGACATGAGGCTACATCTGCATTGTCTTAGCTGGCCTGAGGACAAACCACTGGTGCGCCAAAAAATAGGATGGATTCCTAACCACCACGGGAGCACGGGCAAGTGGAAGAGATGATGTGAAGCCACTCTTAACTTGTTTTGTTATAAATTGACATAGAGCAGACGATACACCTGCTGCTGGTGTACCTGTTGGGAAGCAGGGTGCGTGGTGAGGATTTCTCACACCCAGACGGGCTGAGCCAAGACCCTACCCATGCCCTGGTTATTGGAAGCAGTTAGGAAGCCAAGCTGTAGGAATATGCTTAAATTGGGCATAATACAAGCTTAGGGGCAGTTTCTCTGCCAGAACTCATGTGAAACATAAATGCAGATAGCCCGGATCCATTCTCCAGCTGATTGGCTTTCAAGGAGAAGGCAGGGACCGGCCTTTAGTGCTGTATTTTTTGTTATGTATTTTTTTTCCCCATTCAAGTTTGTGTTTCTCTCCATCTGCCTCCCCTCCCCGGTGTGACAGGACTGCTCAGGCTGGGCGTGGGAGGGAGCCACAAACTCAGCTCATCGCCTCCTCCACCTTTTCTGACACGTGTAAATTTTTGTTCATTTTTGTTTGTTAGGTCTGGAGACGAGCCTCGCGGAAAGTCAGCGCTGGGGCTTTAGCTCCACATCGTTCTTCTCTGCCTTTCCTGGGATGCAGATGGCTCTGGGTTTTCAAACCTGAATAGGGGAAGATTCATCCTAGCCAGGTGTGAAGATCCCACAGGATTGTGCTGGTAGGTGCTTGGATGGGGAAGATCACTGTCAAAAGACAAAACACCCTGCCAGGAGAGAAGGGGGTGCCCAGACGTGGACCGAAGACACCGTAAAGCCACCGCTGCCTGTGCACCGCTGCGAGCAACACAGGAACTAAAGAGAACCGAGTCTTTACATATTGCAGAGCCAAAGAAGAAACTCACTGGGTTTTGCTTTGCTCTTTTTCTCCTTTAGCTGTCAAGTCATGCTAACCCCTGATAAATTTTCCTTTATTCCTATGAAGCTGGTTTATTGCCTATATGCATTTTATTTTCAAAGTTGCAAAATATCTTTACTGCACTGTCTTTCTCTCCTGGGTTGCAGCACAGCATTGGCATTACGATTCCCAGACTAGGGACGCTGCTTTGGCTCAAAGGTTGACTTGTGGAGGGTCTATTTTATTTTAGAGTGCTTTTGATATGAGTGTAGCAACAATATAGTATATTTTAAAGCCATTTGGTCTGCCCAGATGCTGAAGCCTGTTAATTGTATGTATTTTAGATATATCTGCTAACAGCTAAATGGAGTTTGGGCATTGCACAATTTCTTTGAATCATATTTTCCCGGCAGCCTGCAAGAGTATGTGTGTTTTTCTGGTTTAGCTTTTTTAAGCTAAAAGCTCATCTGGAATTGGACTTTGGCTTTTACTGAAATGGCTTTTCACATTTTTGTAGACGAGGGTCACTTAAAACCACTAGCAAAGCCCCAGACCTCACCAAGGCTGAGTGGTCCTTCTCCGAGTCCTTCTCCTTTCCATCCTCCCCTCCTTTTTTCATCTCAGCCATGTTTGGACTGATGCTTTCCCTCCAACCTTCCTCCCTCCTCCTTTGGTTTCTCTAAAGACCAAATCTGCCCCAAAGAGCTGAGGTGGAGGAAGAGGCACAGAAGAGCACAAAGATGCTGCAGGACGCCCTGCTAAGAGGTCATTTAGCTCCCGAAAGGAGAAAGCTCATGCCCTCCTGAGCCGATCAGATAAGAAGGAAAATCAAATTAAATGTTCTACGGATGTCTTATCAAGTTTTGTAAAAGCAGATAAAAACAATCTAATTACAAACGTAAGTGCCAAGTGCTGCCTGTGATTCACCATCCTAGCACCAAGAAATGGGGATGAGTAACAGTCCTGTAGCTCCGGATTGGAGCTGGCTTTAAGGTATTTTCTATAACTCTGCTTTTAAACAAATTGTGTTTGGATCATATTTCTTCAAATATTGATTGTTATGTGTCTTGCAGTGGGAGAGAAGAAAATCCACTTCAAAAACCCTCTTTAAGCTGGTCAGTTCATAGTTTGCTGTCTAGTGAATAGACCTAGAGCTGCTTAGCTGTGTATCCTAGGTGCTGGATTGCTAACAGTCGGTGGAGAGTTTCTTTTAGCTCTTCATGAGTATGATTCCTGTGGTCATTATGGGATGTGGGCAGGCTTAATAATAACCCGAAGGGAGTAGGGCCAGACTGCAACTGCAGCGTGGGAGGATACTTGATCCGGCCGAGCCCAGTGAGGAGGAGGAAGGTCAGTGTCTGTAGGATGCCAGACTGAGGAGATACACTAGTGGTCTTGCTCCAAAGTGTGACTTACAGCACCCTACATGTTGGCTTTGGGAGTCCAAAGGGTGCTGGGGGGGGTGGTAAATGCCTCCCCATCATGGTGCCGCATGTGGGCAGATCTCCAGGGGAATCCTCCCCATGCTGGCACGAGGACATCTTTCCAAAAGAGCTGCTTTTTCCTGAGGTGGGGTCCTAGGGACTAGGGAGTGATTCCTAAAGCCTTTGACTGAAAACAGTTTTCACTGGTAGCAATAACAATGTGTACAAAGAAGAAAACAAACAAGAAGCTCCACCTGTCAGATGTTCACCAATTTCACCTGAATACACTACGGAAATTATGCGGGGATATCTCATCCTAGAGAAAACATTACCCTTGTAGTGCAGCCAAGGTCACTGGCTTGCATGAACTGACTGTCGTGTCAGCTCTGGGCAGGGGGGTGATGTGAATTTAAGCACCTGACTTCCCTGATAATCTCTGCATTTCTCCTTGGTGCCTGAGCATGTCTTGCCCTTTTGCACTGCCTCCCCTCCACCTCCCTGTCATTGCTGAGATCTGCACGGAGCCCTGTTGTCCTTTTTTTTGTGTCTGTGTGTGTGCAGATGGTATGGCTGCACAGGCCATGGGCAGAGGCTGTGAACGTGGGGGAGAGCACTGGGATTCTTTGAGGATAAATATAAATGATCTGGCTACAAACACACACAAGGATTTAGAAAAGCTTGGCTCTGATTTTGCTTTGCCGGAGCTGCCTTTGATGCTCCAACTCTCGCTGTGTCTTTGCTGTCATCTTGTACAAAGGTGACAGTAACACTCCTCTGCACATCCAGCTTTTCCCTGCCTTGACCCGGTGATGCTCGCAGCTGGAAGGGTGATGCTTCGTACTGTAGCCAAGTTTACCTCTGGGCAAAACCTCTGGTGGGACCAGCATGGTCAACCATACACACAGACCCTCACCAGGGTGCAGAGAGCTGCTCAGTGTTGTGGCTGACCTGTGTGGGTTTACTCAGCAGCCCCTCTGCAGGGGAGGGAGAACCCTTCCTGCCTGTAGCGTCAAACCAAGGGGTGAAAAATTGCATTTTCATGTACAGCTTGACCTTTCTTCACACCACAGTGAGATTTGGGCCACCTCCATCTTCTCTATTTCTGGTAGACAGGAGGCACAGAGGGAAAGGAGCTTCTTTGCTTTAAGGAGGATGCTTGCAGTATGTTACAGCTGAGGCTTTGTCACGCAGCACCCTTCATCATCATGGCACCAAATGACATGCTGAGGCACCCAGGACTTTGTTGGAGGGCTTTGTGCAGGGATTACGGGGCTCAGGGAGCCCCGTGAGTGTCCCTTGTCCCTGTGCCACCGGGGGTGACTGCCCCCCGGGGCCACAGGGCTGTTTTCCAACCTTAAATACAGCCGCTCGCAGGGACAGGCGAAACACTGACAAAGCCCAAGCTCCTGGGCAAGGTGCAGATATATCCTAGCTACTTGGCAGTTTTCACCCGTTATATTTTATTACGGACATAAGGGGAATAAAATAAGATAGACTTTCCTAGTTATCATTAGAGGTGATAATTTGCAGCCTAAGTGTGTTGCCATGGAGATGTGAGAAGCCCCCAAAGAGGGAGGCTGGGGAGTTATGGCCTAATCCTGAGGTGATTTTCAATAGCACCAGCTGTCCTGGGGCTGAAAGGCATGGCAAATTACACCATTATTGGAGGGAAATAGGGAGGCTAAGCTAATTATTTGTGGGCTTTAGACACAGGTGTTCATAAAAGCGGGGCCGTGTGCTCCTCATCAAGGCCGGCTGGGGAGGGGGAGGCCCGGCGGGAGGCCCTGGCTCTCATTTCAATCACAAAGGGCGGCCACAGGCACGCCGCCGCCATGCTGCACGCGGGGCCTTCGCTGCAGGTAACCGCGCCTCGCAGGCGGCGCTCGCCCCTCGTCGTGGTCTCCTTTCCTGGTGTTTTCCACAAAAATGGCATCAGGAAATGTTGCTTTTGGGGTTTGCTGTAGCATACTGGTTATGCTTGTTCTGGCATGGTGGTTCCATGCTTCAGGTTTTAAAGGACGCTTCCGAAGCCTGGAAGTGAATTTGAAGTAACAACTTTGGGTTTTGTAAAGCTTTGTTTAAACGTTTTGGGGAGCTGTTAGGCTGCAATGCCCAAACGTGTGTTTGGGAACCCCACAAATCAAAATTTTGTAAGCTTGGGTCTATTTTGTTAAAGAAGTGAGATGTTAATTGTGTCCAAACTGAGCATGTTACTTAACACTTAAATAACAGTGTTTTGAAGTTTCCTCTGCCTTCAAAAAGAAATCGTTGAGATAAATAATCTATGTTAATTAAAAAAAAAAATTATTTTAGCAAGTAAGAGCTAAATTCTTTTTGGTTAATAGCCAGATGAGCTTTCTGCTTATTATGTCTCTAATGAGTGCTTCCTGAAAAAATGCAGCCATCTAAAGATACCTTGAGAGAAATACATTGTCCCTTGGGTCATCTTGGTGGATAAAATCTGTACCTTATTCAATGCCTGGCCACAAATCCCTGGTGGCACAGGGGTTGGAATCTGTATTTTGGAATCTGAATTCCCTAAACCTGGTGGTTGGACTCTTTGTTACCAGAGGATCCTTCTTTTTCAGGTGTTGTTCCAGGGCATTTGTGCTCCCTGGGGCGTGCATCAGGAATATACACCAGTTCTTGTTGGCATAAACCTAAGAACATCTACTGGAGAGCACAGCATGGGTAATTTGCTCTGTCTTGTAGTACGCTGGGTAAATGTACCATCTCTCTTGGTTGCAGCTTTCAGGAGCATAGAAAAAAATGACTAACCACTCCCTGGTACATGCTTTAAAGCCTAAAAAAAAGTTTTGGGTTATGTTACTTCTTTTTTTTATGAGATAACTTTATCAGAATATTGAATTTTCTCTTTTGGGAAGAACACTATGATCATGTGAAGGTACATTGGGTTTGTATTGTAAGTTAAATCCACAGGGTATTTTGTTTCATCTTGTTACTGCCTCTCAGAATAACACTGCAGAATTGATGTGAGGTACTGTGTCTCTCCCCAAGGTTAAAAGCTGAATTTACTAGCACAACCTATGATCTTCTCTAATGCATCTTTGGAGGGATGAATTCAATATCGATTTGATGATAGTTTATTCAAATCATCGGTTGAGACCACAATTTTCGTACCTTTTGGATTTCCATGGCCCTTTAAAAAAAAACAAATGTCGAAGTACCATGAAAAAGTTCACACTCAATAGTTTTGAATAGCAGAGTGCAGGCTTACGTGGCCTATTACTTGTCTTCCAAATAATAATACCCTAATGGATTCATTACCTTGCTGCTGTGATATAATGAAGAAGTAAGAACTGTTTTCTTTTTTTATGCACAGTGTAATAAATATATTCATGATGCACTGAGATTCTTACTGGTAACTGTAAGCATTTACTATACACTTGTGTCCCTCTAGCATTTACTGAGTAGCCTTTCAGCACTTCCAGCAGTCTGTTTTGCAACTTCCCAGCTTAGCACCATTGCTAGTGGTAGAGAGGGTGGCTCCTATTTATGAAGTGAGGGATATATCAGTCTCTGAACAGCGTTCAGTGCCTGTGCAGTACTGAACGTAGTTGTAAGTGTGGGTTTCTGCCAGCTCCTGGTTGTAACTGGGATTTCCCCCATCCTTAGTACTGAAAATAACGCGGAAATTCCCCCTCAGCCCCCAGACAAGCCTAGCTGGGCCAAGCTTTTGCAAATATTCCTGGGTGGGATTTTTGGGAAGGCTGTGATGGAGAGAAGATGGCGTTTCTGGGTCACTGATGGGTAGGTGTGCCCTGTGCATCAGGGATCACAAGCAGAAGAATTTTGGTATTTGTGTATGCCGTGGTTTGGGGACGTGTCAAGAAAAATCTTAGCTTCTGCTTTTTCTCCCTCTCTTTTAGTTTTGCCCTGTGTATTACTGGCTCTGTGCATATTATTAAAACAGAACCATTTAAAACAATTAAGCAGGAAAACAGCGTGACGTGAACAGGGGGAAGCCTCTGAAAAGCTACCTCATGTGGCTTCTGGTGGAGTTCATCAGGACGGAGGCTGCGGTTTGAAGCCGAGTTCTTCACCACGGTGCTGCTTTGCTTGCACACTCAGCAGAAGGGGCACGATGAGCTGGGGCAGCAGGGAGCCCATATCCAGGGACGGCCGCTCACTGGGTGCCAGCCAGCAGCTGAAGTCACCAGTTGTGGATCAGCACAAGAGGAGAAGAGGGTTTAAAAAAAAAAAAATAAAAAAAAAAGGAAAGAAAAGCTTTGAGTGATTGAGAAGCTGTGCTTGGGGCTGGCGCATCCCCAGGGCCTCATCCCCAGCGGCCCCAGGCCAAGCTGCCTCATCTGTGCTAGGGTCCTGCCTCCCAATTCTGCTCTGCGCCCAGCTGGCCTTCAGCTGCAGCCCCCGTGGATCAGAAAGGTCCCGATGACAAATTTCTTTGCAAAGCGCAAATCCAGCGACGGGAACTGTTTTATGAGCTCATCAGCGCGGTACGAGCTGCTGGCATGGCGCTGAAGTGCCTGGGGAGAAATGAGGGGTTTCCTTTTGAAACTAAAGGCCCTATTTAAACCCAATTCATTGTGCTGTTATTGTCGTTGCTGCCTATTATCGGGCCTTCTGCTGATTGCTTTCGGCCTGATAAGCAATTATTGTTAAAATGAGCCGTGAGACAGCATGCGAGTGATGAACAGCGTTTGCAGGTAGATGGCAAAGCCAGAGTGCGGGGCGGAGGTTAGCATTTTGTTTGTCTTTACTTAAATGTGAATAGTTAATACTAATCAGGGGAGCATTCTGTGTCTAGACACACTTTCAGTTCATTACTTCCCTGGGCATGGCACAGTTCTGTTACCGTTTAAAGAATTAAGTAGTGTTGCTGGTGGCTTTTTTAATCATTTTCCTCCCTCTGAGGGTGAATCTGAAAAGCACTGCTTTCTGGTTTTGGTATTTCATCCTGATCTGAAAGGAGAAATCCTGTACGATGGGACTCCGTGGCTGTGCAGGGTATGCACTTGCTTACACCTCTGCAAGGAAAACTTCTCCTTTTTAATTGTTTTTTAATTATTTTTCTTTGTAGGGTAAAGGCAACACAGGACAGCAGGAAGGATCGTGAGATTTGCGTGATAATGGCATTTGGGGCCTAGGGAAGAAGTGAGGAAACAGTTGCTGAGCACTAAGAAACAGGATTGTGGTGATAATAGAAGGCAAATAAACCTAAAACCAAGGAAACACACGAGAGGGTGACAGCAAAAGAGCAGGTGTTTGGAGGCTCCTGGCTTTTGATTGTGGCTCTGGCACTTTGGATGATTTTTCTGTAAGGTACTTGACCTCCTCCTGCCTACTTAACCCAGCTGGAAAACTGGGGAAAGAAAGCAGGAACCTCGCGGAAAGTCGGATGCCACATCTGACCTGAAGCCTCCTGGGCAAAGGGCTTTGCAAAAACCGTGCTGAGGTTGTGAGGAAATGCAGAGCAGCGATTTCTAAACACGCAGCCTCATCGGCCGTGGGTGCTGCATCAAAGTCACTGCTTTGCTCTGAAGTGTAAGGATTTCCTTCCCTCCCGAAGGCTGAGCCTCTCTGGGTTTGGTTTTAACGCGGAGGGAGTGTGTGCCATTGATTGACCCCGCGGCACGTGTTTCTTGCTGACACGAGGTTGATTTTTTTTTATTATTTTTTTTTTCAAATTTACAGGTTGACGACAGCCTCTTTCTGTAATTCGCCGTGAGCAAACATCTGCCCCCCGACCAGCTGCTGCCACCGTTAATCGAGGCCACCGTGTCCGTGCGTGTGCATGTCCCCAGGGACCGGAAAATAATGCCAGCTAAACCACAGTCCCTGTCCCAGCCCCGCACCCCTTCTTAAACCACTCCCTAATAATAATATTACTTCATCTCGCACCGTTTAATCCCATTTATGGTTTTAAACTCTGGTTAAAACCCCAGAGTTCTCATCTGGTGGGTGCCAAGTTCGCCAGACATGGCGCGGTGCTAACAAAAAGCCATCGCTGCTCCCGCTGAAACCCCAGCACGGCTCGGGGCCACGGGGCTTTTTGTCTCCTCCCGTGCTAGTAATAACGCCGTACCTAATTTGTCCCCAGTTGGCTTTCACCTGCAGCCTCATTGAGGCGAGAGCTCCGAATGAAGTTGTGGCCTCCGTTAAAAAGAAAGGGCTCTCGTGATAAATGAGGTGGCGACAACTTGAGAGGCGAAATGGTTTGAAATGAGCTCTTAGCCGGCTTCGAATAATTGTAGGAAGTGGGATGCTCGCGGCAGGGCGCCTCCTCTGTCATTTGCAAAGGGACAATGACATTTGAATGCTAGGAAATAGGAGCATCCAAAAAAAAAAAGAACCCAAAGCAATAGCACAATTTAGGCTGAAACCTCTGGAATTAGGGAACAAATAGAGAAGGCTCTGAAGAATACAGATGGCTCTTAATTTTCCCTGGCTACCACGAGAGTCTGAAGGATGTGTTTTTGTCTAGCAGCCCAATGTTCGTTCCCATTACCAAGTCTTGATAATTTTTCAGAGTAGTTCAAAGCCCCGTGGCTGCGATCTGTGGGATGGAGCCCTCTTGGGGAATCGTCCCACTGCCTCCCACCGGGCAGCGGTGTAGCAGCCTACTTCTGGACTTCGGCAGTGGAAAGGATTGTCCTGGGGTGTGAGTGTCAACCTGGAACATTTGGGTCAACGCGGAACATTTGGGTCAACCTGGAACATTTGGGTCAACCTGGAACATTTGGGTCAACGCGGAACTTTTGGGTATAGAAGGACAGCCTCCTAGGGGGAAGGAAAAAAGGGAAAATGACTTCTTTTAATGGTTTTTTAAAAAAAAGAAGACTCAGTAAGAGCATTCACAGAGAAGAGCCGAAGAGGTCTTTTGTTTACAAAACGAAGCGAGCCCGTGTGGAATTTCATTGCAGGATTTCCCCAGCCCTAGATGTGGCTGACCTGCAGGTTCACAGCAGTCATCCCGCAGTCAAAACATGTTTATGTAGTGCTGAACTCCCTGCTCTCGCTCGCTGGGTATGCCGGAGCTCCCTATGGCGAATTATTAATCATTTTGCGGCGTAGCTTTGCTCTGAGGACTTCCCTGTGACGGGAGGTGCGTTGGATACGTTGCAAGGCGCAGAAATGATTTAGGGTTTTCTCTTTTCTCGTACCACCAAGTCGCCCTGTTACCTCCCACGTTTTGCGGGCGTGCTTGAGACCATCTGTGAAATTCCTTCCCGTCCTCATAGCTGCGCCGATCTGGGCTTGGGAGACCCGACAGTCTAATTGAAACAACAAAGGACGGGGAACAACTACGTGACGGTTTTCAGCCCGTGTGTTGTGTTAATGATGGCAAATGTTACGCAAGGCCTCCTTTTTTTAATCATCTCTCTTATTTTTAGTTGAATTGATACAGTAAGCGTGCAGTCAGCAGAAGGTCCTGGCCGGCGCGGGTTTGCGTCGTGGTACGGGGAGGCTTGGAGCAAGCAGGAATGAATCCTTACTGCAGCCAAAGGCAAGATTTCCTCCTGCCTGCAGAAGCTGAAATGTTTGACTGTCATCGATATATCAACGTTTTGCTGTTTCGTCGTTCTTTTTTAATGCGAGGGCAGCGAGTTCAGGAGAGAAGAATGACTTGAGCGGCATACGCTTGAGATTACTCATGAGATGAACTCACTGGTTCGTTTTGCAAAAATCCTATTGTAATTGCGTGTAATTTCATCAATCTTCAGCTGATTGCCAAAACTCTTCAGCCTAATGTGCCGCAGACTGGATTTTAATGACTGTTTAAGCAGGAGTGACTTAGACTTTTGAGATCTGTTCTTGTTTTGGGGGGAGAAATAATCGGTCTGTATAGTGACCAGCTGCGGATTATTATTAGGGTTTTGTTTCTGTGCACCCCAGAACAAGAACGCTTTGTTGCTTCTGTTTTGGACACAGGTACGGAGCTTTCCCCAGGGGTCAGCCCGCATGCTGACGTGCTAACGCAGGAGGATTCGGCGGCTGGAGCCTCTGAAGCGTTCATGCTTGAGAGCCAGGGGCCTGATTCTGCCGCTGTCTCACCCGGGAGCTGGTGTTTTCCAGAGGATGAAGGTGGCTTCTTGCTCGCAAGCACTGGGATGAAAGGTTTGGCTCGTCTCCTCCACTTCTCCCACCCCCTAAAATTTCGCTGTTCGCTCTCCCTCTGTAACAGAGCAAAGCAGGCATCTCCAGAACATGATTCGTCACTTTTTGGTGGAGTATAAATCGTCCAGGCTGCTAGTTAGGCTGGCTACCTACGGTGTAGATCATGGCACTAGCGGCAGAAATCTATAGGGTTCCCTAGGGTCCCTTCAGAGCCGGCGGAGAGCTTGTTAATATAATGGCAGACCATCTAGAAAGGGTCAAATGAATCACTCCCTACAAGTGCCTGCTTCTCTCCGCTGACTGAGAAATAAATGTGGAGATGTCAGAAGCGGAAAGCTGCTCTGCAGCTGCCTGGATGTCTCCGCGGCACGCAGCGGGGTGGAATCCCTGGCTCTGCGGGGCCACCTCGCTCTTTCTCCCCTGGGTTCCCATCTCCCTGGCACATGGGGCCCTACAAAAGCGAAGGGGTGGCCGCCAGGAGCAAATAAATTGATAGCTTTGTGCGTGAGATGGGGCTGTCTCAGGCAGGTTGATCTGGTCCCTGTTGCTGCCGTCGCATTCGGTGGGAAAATTGTTTTAAACTTGTCTTTTATGGGAACTTTCTCCGTTTTAGGGTGCCTGTCCTGATTTAAGACTTCAGGATCTCATTGGAGTGCCCCGTTTCAGGACCTGTAGCTTACAGAAGCCTTGATTCAGGCACCCGAGGTGCTGTGTGGTACTGGGGTATTTCAAGGAACCATCTCACAGCTCAGGCTACACCCCAAAATAACGGGGATTTTTTTCAGCTTCATCTCTCAACTTGGCGAAGCTGAGCCATTCACAGCCTCCAGCCTCCTTGGCCGCTGTTAAACTTAAATAATATCCGTGAAGAACTCGGGTAGTGTAGCCACGAGCACGGCATAAAAGCTGTGAGGAAACTAATAATCCTGTCTTCGGGGTATTTAATAAAAACGGAGAAAAAGCTATAAATGGGAGCATTGCACCTCCAACACATAACAGGCAGCGATAAACTGTGCTTCAGCCTGGAAACATCTCTCTCTTTTTATATTGCTTAATAACTGTGCGAGGCATGGACAAACTTGTGCCTATCACTACATATTTTACTGTCTGTCTTTTTATTTTTTTCAGGGGGAGCAAGCCCAACCACAAACGCACGCGTCCATCAGCATGAAGCGTGCCTTGTTTTTAACCTCAAGCTTGAGGGTTACGGCGTCCAGAAGGTCAGCCACAAGGTGTTGCTGGGGCTTTGATGGCGTGGTTTTGGGAGGTGCTGGAGGGAGGAGGGCAGCAGAAGGCGGCTCGTGGGACGAAGATCCGATGGGGACGGCCACAGGCAGCTGCTCCGAGCAGCACGGGGCTGTGAAAAGGGAACGGCACGGACCGGGTTGTTTGGGGATGGCTGTCTCAGGCGGTGTTAGTGCCCCGGGGGAAATGCATCTCGCCCACAGATGTGTTTTAACAGGAGGGGAATCAGTCACTTAACCTGCCATGCTGGCTCCTTTGTTAACTGGAGGGGGCTTGGCCACTCCGAAAAGCTCCGCAATGCGGCTCTCACCGACGAGGTGGCTTTCAGTCACTCCTGGAGGCTCAGGAAAATTCATTGGAAATCTATAGCTACTAATTGAGCACTTGGCTTGTGTAAAAGGGTCCTGGTCGCCAAGCTGGTGAGCTCTCCGAGGCTCTGGAAGCGGCGCTGAGCCATGGCAGCTCTGATGGAGAGCGCTCCTGGCTGTGCGGGTGCTGCCTGGGGCAGGAGAGCTTTGCTGACCTCCCCTCAGCAGACTGTGGAGATGAAGGTGGGACTTGCTTGCTCCTTACCACCCCTGCCTAAGGAGCACTGTTCTGTCCTCTCCTTAATTTATGCATGTTGAGCTTTTATTTTTCCAGGTAAAAGGTCTTTTGGTATCATCTTGAAGAGCTCGGGCCCTAATTTACCCGTACTGCCTGCCGACAGCATCTCAGGCCGCTTGGTGCCAGATGCTGCTCCTTCCTGAGACGGGAACATCTGCTCTCAGTGATGTTTCTGTTTGCTGTAAGCTCCTCTGATGCAGAATTTCGGAGCTGAAGTCTGGTTCCCAGCACGTGGTGGCCTGCTGGGGAGGGAGGCATTCCAGCGTGTGCAAAGGGAAAAAGGCTGGAGGTGGAGGAGGGCGTTTGCAAGGTTTTTCTGCAGAGGGAATGATTCAGAAGTGGCCGGTGTCGTGGCAGAGTGAGGGGACAATGCGCTCCGTTTCCCTGCAGGCAGTGGCGTCGGCTCCCTGGCAACCCCCCGCTATGGCTCCAGGAGGCTTCTGCCCCCGCGCCGTCGTCCTGCTGAGCTTTGCTCTCCCCAGGCGCCCTGGAGGACAGCGAGAGCCGCTCGGATGCGTTCGAGCAGAGGTGGCGACGCCGTGGCCCTGAGCTCGGCCATCCCTGCCCCAGCTTGGCAGCGGGGGAAGGACCCTCCTGAGGTGTCCCGGTGGATCCGCGGGGCGTGGGGTGAGGAAGCTGCTCTGCACGCTGCATCCCAGGAGGGCAGCTGCACTTAAGGGAATATTGCTTAAATATTCATATACTTCAGGCCCATGACTCATGTCAACCTAGGAACCTGGGCTTTCAGTGTGGTTGTCAGGAAAGATAGTCTTCACCTCCCAGAGAACCCGCCTTTCTCCATGGCCTCTGTATGAGCTTGGTGTAAATACATTTATATCTCTAAAACGTTTATAAATTACAATGCTACACGTATATAATGTGTATAAAGACAGTGGTGTACCGTGCCTGGCTGGGCTGGAGTTAATTTTCTTCAGAGCAGACTGTATGGTGCTGCATAAGGGTGTTTTTTTTTTATGTATAATGTGTGTGTGTGTATAAATATACATATGAAATCCTGAAATAGATCCGTAAATCCTTCCGTTACTCTGAGAACTCGTCGTGGAACCAGATTGCTTCACTACGGTCAAAAAAAAGGGAGAAAATAACCCAAATAAGATTCGTTTTAGAAGATGGTCCTTTGAAGTGGTGACAGAGGCGAGCTGAGCAAGGAGGTAGGACGTGTCGTGCCCCAGTGTCGTGCGGTGAGGCCAGTTTTGAGACTCCACAGCCTAGATGCTTTGTTTCGATGCTTTCTCCTTAGCTTAAAGCTTCCTGGATTGGTACACGCCAGCCCCTGCTCTCCTGCTGTCCCTGCCGCAGCTGGCTCACCCTCCTGGCTCGATCGCCCCACCGACCCCAGCTGCTCCTCCCTCCTCTGGCACATTTCTGGGTGGACGAGGCAAGGTTTGGCAGTTGCGACCGTCCACCAGCCCTGCGTTGTCAGATCCGATTTCCTCAAATCTTTTCCACGCTCCTCCTTTACAAAACGACCTTAGAGAGCTTGAAGAGTAAAGCTAGGAGACAGAGGGCTTTGCGGCAGTCCCCCGGCCGACCACAGTGCTATTTCATAACGTCTAGGAAATAAACTGGAGAGCAGAGATCTTGGCCTCTCTTGAAGGAGAGGTTTTTGAGCTCCCTTCCTTCTGCACCACAGCGTTTTGTGCTTGTCAGATAAGAGTAATGGCTTTAGTCTTTCGGAAGTGGGGAGGTGAAGGAAGAAAGGAGCCATAAAGCAAGGGAATGGAGAGGGGGAAAGCAAGGGAGGGAAAGGATCGAGCCGGTGTTAGATGTGTTTAGAGCATGTTTTTCACGAGCGCCATAAAGCTCTAATTAAACGCAGTATCTTGGAAGTGCTTTTACGGGGTCACAGCACAAGTTTGGCAGTTAAAGCAAATGCTGTATCGTGCTTTACGTTACCCACGTTGGGCCAGCTTTCTGCTTTACTTTCAGCCTTAATTCCAGACCCGTGAGTGGGGGAGGTCTGGCGGCGTCGGTGGTGCTCCCCTGGCACAAAGCTGTCCCCGTTTCTGAATGACCTGGAGCTGTAGCCTCCCATCTTAGCTGCAATCGGGTTATAACCCGAGTGGTTTTATATGATAAGGCTCTGCTAAACTGATCATGGTCTGGGATAAAGGGTGAGTGGACTCTTCATTATTTTTTTCCCCCCCAAACCCTTTTAAATCCGCAGGTAGCAGAGAAATCGTTCTTGAATGTGTAAGTTAAAAGGGTTCCTTAAAAAAAAGGGGGGGGGGGGGGAAGGCAACTCAAAACTGAAGAAGGAAGCCTTGACAAAAGTGGTAATAAGAGCTGGCTCGCTCCCAAAAGTGAGAAAGTAAAGGTTAGGCTGGAGTCACGGCGGCTGGCTGCCCTTCCTGACCCTGCGCGGGCTTGGACAAATCCTCACGTGGCCGGGCTCTGCAGCGCGGCCGTCGCTCCTGGGGCTCCCCCTGCCCTGGCAGAGATGGGGCTGGGCGAGGTGAGTGGCTCGGGCTCGGCAGCTGCTGCTCCTGGGGACGGTGCTGGGGTTGTTCAGCACCCCCTGAGTCACCGCAACCCCGTGTCTTCCATCTCCCGCGCGTCCAGTGCTGTTTTTAGACGCTCGTGCCCAGTGCCATGAACTTGTTGTAAACGCTTGCGAGGACGGATACGCCTTCCCTTCGAAGATGTCCTGGGCAAGAGGAGTTTGCTGCAAGGTTGGGTGTCTTCAATTTAACTCTTCTGTCCCTCTGCACGTGTAGAAATGTTGCTTGGGGGGGGTGAAGGCAGCGCGTGCTTTTTCCTTGGTATTTTTGGGTGAATTACTTTGCATATTGCGATTCTCCCTCATTCTGTTTTGCTGTAATAAAGCCCGCTGAGATGAAGAACGAGATCGAGTTCAAAAAAAATAGTCAAGCGCTCCATTATGATAAAAATGTTAAAAAAAAAAAAAAAAAGATGCTTTAAATTGCTGAAGGAACAAGAGTTTTTAACATCTGAAATAGGAGAAAAAAGAAAAGAACGATTTTCAGGAATAATGTAGCAGTTACAACGCTTATCGTTGGATATGATGGGAGTTAGCATTAAAGTGGTGTTTTTGCATTTTTAAGATGCTGTACAAATATTTACTGATTGCTCAACGCTGTCAGGAGGAAGATAGGGGCTGAGAAATGTAACGTTCATGCTGGATCTCCACGGGCTGTGGAGTTTCTCTTGTGAACGCAAGCAAGAAGCGCTTCGGCCACGTGCTGGGATGATGCCCTGTAAGGATTTCAGCACAAAAGGTGGGTGCCGTGGTGCTGGTGGCTCAGACAGCTGACCACACAGGGAACAAGGGGACCAAAAAGCTGCTGGGAGCAGGGGCTCTGAGCTCGGGACCTGCTGTGGTCATCTCAAATTCGCATGGGGGTACCTGGCCTGAAGCACCATGCTCCTCTGCCCCTAGAAACATGGGGCTGAGCACCGCCTGCCCTGAGCAGAGCTGGCAGCACGAGGCTTGGATTTTGCAGGAATGAAGGTTATTTTTTGGAAACATCGAAGAGCTGAGGGCTTCGTAGCGTTATGCCAGCCTCGGGTAAGCCCCTGGTGTGAGGCAGGGATGGGACGCGGGGCATCGAGGGCCTGACCATGGCTTCACACCCGTGGGATGTTCTCGTCCCTAGCCCGCTGCCATAAGGCTATGAAAAACCTTCAGCAGCGCGGTGAAGATCCTTCCAAGTGTGACATATCGCGGAGCGCCACACGGCAGCGTGCTGCAACACCCCGTTATAATAACAGAAGCGCAAGCAACCCCGAGCAGTCTCTAACCGGAGCCGATCTGCTTAATCAGGAGCTTTTTGGCTTCCCCCTGAGCGAAGCAGAGGCTGCTGCAGGAGCTGGAAGGGCTGGGGAAGCTGTTGAGGCTCGTGACCAGCTAACGAGGACAGGGACGTGCAGCAGCAAGTTTAATTAGTGTAGGTAAAAAGCTCCCTGAAGGAACTTAGCTCCCTGTCTGTTTTTATGGGTGTGTGTGACAACCTGACTTCGCAGGAATCGCTGCGTAATAATAAAAGCAGAAATTACGTTGCTTACCCTGAGCCGAACTGTCCCATACATCGTCAGGTGGGGGTAAATGTTTTCAGGCTGCTACAATTTTCGAGATATTCTATTTATTGCTGCAATTATTGCTTCACCGTTAACCGTAATTTGGCTCGGGGTTTTGTTGCCAGGTACTGGCTTTGTTTAAACACCAGAAAATGTGTTCCATAAAAAGAAAGCCTGTGTATTTCCAAGCACTTCCTTGCAAATCTGACAACGGTTAGGACAAACAAAAAAAAAAAAAAAAACAGCAGCTCTGTGCTTTCCTTGTGCCTTGATTTTACAAACACAGTGTGGAGGTTAGCGTGGCCTTCCTGCCCGCCTGGCCAACGTGCTGCTCCTCTCCTTGGGGGGATTTTGGGGGGACCTTGTCTCCCTCGTGGCCTCATGCCACGCTGGGGATGATGCCCTGCACCCGGTGCCGTGCCCTCCACGAAGAGTTTTGCTTCCCCGGGGTCCAGCACGGTGCTGAAGAGCAAAACCAGCAGGTTGTGGTCGGGTCTGCGGGCACGGCTTGCCGTCTTGTTCAAGGCTTTTCTTTTCGGTGATCTGTGAATGTAACTGGTGTTACTTTTTCATCCGAAGGTGTTTTATTTCCGCAGCGTTCCTTTGCAGCGGGGGTAGAGACATCTTCACGCCGTAATGAAGTGCTTCAGACAGGGAAGCTCCCGTTAGCACGAAAATGCTGCATGCTGTTGGCATCGAGCGTGCTACTCCCACCGCTTCCTGAACCTCGTGCGTCAGCCTGCAGATCCCTAGAAAGCCTGTGCACGTGTGAAAATACTGAAATCGCGCACGTTTTCCACCGACCAGGCAGACCGCGTGGAAATTGCGTGTTTTTAAGATTCCTCGCTGAATAAACAAAGCAGATCCCCCATGAGGGAAGGCTGCTCCTCACGTGGGAAGACCTTACTCAGATATTAACGAGGAGGATAATGCTTAACCTTCAAGGGCGAGCTACTCTCTGCATACTCACAATCCCGTATCGCCGCACCTCGAGCTTCGTGTAACAGCCGGACGCCTTCGAGGCGCTCCCGGATATGTCCTGCATCTACTTGCCTCTCGCTTCATAAGATAATAAATAACGATGTCGGCGGGGTTAAAGAGTCTTCGTAAGCCCTGCTCCGAATCGATGAATCGGTAGCTATCGATTGCCAGCATCTCCTATTAATTTCATGATCATGTCGAAGGGGGCAATCCATAGCAATTAAACAAAAAGTCATCCGACGGCTCGCGGTAATTGAATTTGTAAATTTACGAGCTTATGTTCATTTGCTCCGAGTAATTAATATTTGATGCAAGCGTTCTGGAAATGAGCGTTCTTTGGGGGATTTCTAATTGGGGCAGACAAACCTATTTCTGCGGGAACCCCCCGGCGCTGAGGAGCGCTGATAATTTGCAAATAAAGAGAGCGACTTGTGATTAAGCTTCCCCTCTATGGTATCTGCCGTGCACACGCCGAAAAACAAATAGACCAATTACTGATTTCCAAAGGTTTCCCTGCTACTGTAAACACTTCCATAGGTTTTTTTCTATTTTTCATAGGCTGGAGTTGATCTCGGTATCGTGCTTCTGCTGTTAATAATCTAAGAAGCTATTTCTTTGGGAGAGGACGCCGTCTGATTTCCAATGCAAAACCAGCTCCACCTTTGCAATGAGGTAAGAAGGTGGGAAAAAGTTGTTGTTTTTTTCCAGTGCTCGATGGCCTGTCCCATGATAAATACGGGGACATATATTGCCTGCATCGATTGTAGCTCCCTGCAGTCACGCTGATCGCGGGGAGAGATGTTCCACCATTTGGAGTAATTATTCCTTTGGATTATGCCATAAATATGCCCGCTAGGTGAGGAAGGCAGAGCAGCATCTCGGAGCTTTCAAAACCCTTTCCGATTTCGGCTTTCCTTGGGGAAGGCAATAACCGGTATCGAGACAAATGCGGGCATTATCGGGCAAAATTAAGGCATCCATCACCAGGCAGCCGAGCTCCGTGGCTCGGCAGCGGTCTGGGGAGATGTGATTCCGGTGCTCTGCATTCTGTGTCGTGTCCCTAACGCTGTCACAGCCCGTTTGTTTGCCATCCCTGCCACATCATCCTTCTTCCGTAGAGCGTGTGGTTGGTATTGGCAAGCTGGGCTGGGGGCTCCCCAGGCTCTCTGCCTGCGCTGGAGGAGGGACCCGCCGGTGCTGGCCCCGCTGTTTTAGCTGCCATCCCCGCTCCTTGCAGAGGGATGTGTGCCCCAGCTTTCATCGGGAGGGCTTTCCATCTGCAGGGTGCAGTTCCTGGTCACGTCGAGAAGCGGCTGCTGCTTCTGGCGTGGCATTTGGGTTGGACACCCATCGTAGCATGGGAGATCCAGATGAACGTCCTGCTCTGAAGGGAAGAGCAAAAGGATGCGAGTCTGGATCCTTGCCACGCTGTGTGAACACCCAAATCCTCCAAGCTGTTGGCTTTTGCAGCAGTTGCTTCAGTGGGCCTGTTTCTAAATCTAATATTTCCACCGCTGCATGCTCAGACTCGAGTCCCTGACTGTCCAATGTCTGTTACCTGTCCGGTGACTTTGCTTCGCTATCCGCAAATCTCTGGTTTTTGATGGTATTGGAAATTAGAGTTCTGACTCTTCAAATTTATTTATTTATTTTTGCCAGATCCCCAGACTGCTGCATGGTATGTTCCTGGGTATGGCTCTTGTGGAGCTGCAGTGGGGAAGGCGCCTGCTTTGCTGGAACGTTTCCTGTCTCAGGTATGCCTTTAATCCATTTAGCGTGACCTAAACTGCTTTTTTTCTGTATGTATGTTGTGCTCCTTACTTAATCAGCCATCATACGCTACAAAATGAGACATTTTAGAAGGCTGCTGTCACCTACAAACAGACCTGCTGGCAAGGTGCTCTGCAAAATAACCCCGAGTTTCTCCAAACTCCTGCTGACAGGCATTAATAAAAGATGAAATTAGGGTAATACGGTGTCATCTTTCATAGCTGATGCTTCTCCATTCCAAAAATAATCATGATGATGCTGTGTATTTCATCCGCTGATAGCCATACGTCTGCTGGCTCGTTCCCAGGTGTGGGATGCGAGCATTTGTTGAGCGCTGCTGCCTTCTTCTATTATCAATTCTACCACTCGTGTTCAGTAATGGGCTATACTAATATGGATAAATCCGCTAAATGGATTCATTTGCTAGGAAGATGTAGGTGGTGTCTCTGAAAAGAATAACATCCCAGATTGTTCCAATTACATCGATCACAGACTTCTTTTTATTGTCCTTTTGCTTCCCTTATCTGTACTCTACAGTTCCTAGATTCTGTCACGTATTAATTACCATTAGCTTCCCCTCGAGTTTTGAAATGATAATTAAAAATGTTTGCTTTAGTTGCTTTCCCTTTGCTGGCGTATTTTTGGTCTGTGATAGCGCTGTTTCCCCCTTCTGTTATAGACTGATTTGTTGGGCATCCAGTTTTCGTAAAATAAATGCAGAAGATAATAGAGAACGCTTACTGTGTATGCGTTCTCTTTCTCCTTGCTGATTTGGCTCTTAATTGTTCTGAGCTCTGAAATTGGCCCTTTCAAAGCTCTGTGTACGTGTAATTACGGCTTAGACGACCCTTCCCTTTTCACGTAAGAAATGTAATCAAGTCCTGATCACTTGCACTCGAGAAGCAGCTGATTTTCAGCTCTGTGGTCAGCTCAGTCCCATTTCCCGAGAGAAAGACCAAGGTGTGACCGTCCTTCTGCTCCCATCCCTCAATACCGGGCTAAGAAGTGCTAATGTGACACCTTTATGTCTCGGAAAGCTTTTTTTCAAGCACTGTACTCGAAGCTTTTTTGCTCTGAACGACTCCAATGACCGTGCTTTTCTCCCCAGTAGGAGCTGTTGTTCCCCAACGCCCGGGGCTTGGAGTTTGCTCACGGATCCTATCAGACTTGGCAGTTTTTCCGTGGAAGCTGGCGTTCAGCGAAGAGTTTTGTCTTCACCGAGAAAGGCAGTAGGCAGCAAAAGGAAAAGATGAGCAGAAATCTATCTCCCACACCCAACGCTGCAATCTGCTTTTCTTCCACCAAGGCCGAAAAAGAAAAAGGGGTTATTTTGGGGGGATACGAGGAAGAAACGAGAGACTTCTCACAACCTAAGTTGCTGGGTTTGGTTAACTTCCACTGTGCGTGGAACTGAAATTGATGTGTAGATACCAGCAGCTTTTTCTGATGGAAGTCACACGGGGAAAACTCTTTGGTATGAGCAGCATTAGGTAGCCCGGCACAAAATTTAACACGTGTTACCATCTCTGCAGCCAGAAAAACATTGAAAGACTGGGCTGTGAATGCATCCTTCCCTAGCAGAAGGGTGCCTGCGTAAGCTGCCACCTGTGACCCGCCGTCCGGGTCAAAAGACTTCAAAGCAGCTTTGGGGGAGAACATTTTCTTTTTGCATCTTCCGCATACAGAGGCAGAGATTAGCCTGTTGGCAAAACCCTTTTCTATTCCCTTCCCTCGGCTTCACCCTCCCCTTTTCTTTTGAAGACATCTGTTTAAAACTCGGCCTTGAGGCCAGCCAGGGGTCTGTTGATTGCACAAGCATGCTCCTGGCTCCCTGATTCAGCCAATTAAGGGCTCGCCTAGCGAGCATTAAGATGGTAATACTTATTGGGTGGCGTAATTTGCTGCACGAGGGGGGGGGGAGAATCGAGTTCATGCCCTGCTATGTGCAAAGTGGCTTCATTGGCACGTTTGTTAGAGAAATCTTTAATTAACGGCAGTATTTGGAGGTGGGGAAGGGAAAATGGAAACAAGCAGCAAACAGGAGATGCAGTGGTCAAGTTAAACTCTTGATGCTGTTTTGCTTTTTTTTTTTTTTTTACGGTGCTCTTCACAGGAACATGTTAACCGTGTTGCTGTTTTCTCGTTGCTCGCGGAGATCCCAGGAAAACAGGGGCTCTGATACTGCCCTCCTTAATGGGAGAGTTAATCAGAATTAGCCCCGAGTAGCGGCTGAATTGCGTTGGGCTAGGAGAGGTATAAGCTTTGGAAATAAAAAGGAGAGGGGGGAAAAAAAAATCACTTTTTCATTCATTGAATTGGAGACAAAATAACGAGTTGCACTCAAAATGTTCTTCCAGGCACAAAGGAACCCCCCCCCGAACGCAGCATTTCTGAACGTTACTCTAATAAGAAGTCTTAATCTTATCAAAATATGACAAAAGGGTATTAAACACAACACACCTGGGGACTTGGAAGAAAACCCCAGAACCTCCGGGAGCAGAGGGGCGGCTCCTTCGCTTGGGTGATACTGGCTAAACGTCAGCTTGAGCAAAAAAAATCCGGGTAGTTGGACCTGTGAGCATAACAGCCAGCAAACAAACTCAGCCCGCGGGGTCAGAGGTCCCAAAAGTACGACGGCCGTAAGTCGAAAGAAATGTGTGGTGTGTTCTTTTTTTTTTTTTTAGTTTTCCCTGGAAAACATCAGGCTGGCTGTTGGGCCCGTTAATGAATTGAAAGCATCTCGCCGAGGTCAGGCTGCCAGCAGGTGCCCGTCAGCAGCTCTCCGTGGGTGCAACGATAATGATTTGTAAGTGCAGGAAAAGCCAGCCCTGCCTGGACGCTGTGCCCTGGAGCAAGGAGCCGGGAGAGCAGGGGACAGAGCTCAGGTACCTTGGTAACAGTTGCAAAGGCACAAAAGAGGCCGGTTTATCGTTTATTTTTAAAGCCCCAAACGTTGCCTGCCTTCCTGCACGGGTTGCAGTGATGCTCCAAAGAAAAAAAAAAAAAAGGCAAGAGTGGGGGCAGATTCCTGTAAAGAAGATGAGGCGTTTAAGTGGTCTGCCTGAAGTCCTCCCCCAAATCCTCCCCCTGAGAGGGATGGGGAATTTGGGCTGTTTGCGGGAGCGGATGCGATGGGGAAATAGTTAAAAGGCCTCCGTGTCTGTGTACAGGGCTGTGGAAAGAGCATCTGCCAAGCAAAGCTGTGAATCCAGGGACTTCCAGTTAACTGAGACTGCGAGGAGAAAGAGTGCAAGGGAAGAAAAGCCCTGTGAGGCACCCGGGTGATGCCCAGGCCCTCAGAAAAACAGGCACAGAGGTGAGAATTTCAGAAAACCCCAGCTCACCGTATTCCAACAATTCATTTACTTGTACAGAACTATTTAAAAAATGGTAGAAAAGTGCTTAAAAAAATGGTAGCAGTGATCTGCCAGAGCGGAGCTTCATGGAAACCAGCTAATGGCTCCAGAACCGGATTAATTTAAGAACAAAACAAAAACACAACTGCTCTTCCCTTGGGTTTGTTGTATCTTGGAACGTTTCTCAGTAAATTATGACTGATTTGAATCCCTTCCTCTGCTTTCTTTCCGTGTTAGCAAGCGACCGCCTAGCTGAGTGAGAGAGAGGCTTCTGGAAGTTGGTCAAAAAGGAGCCGTGTCCTTCAGTGCCCCGCACCGCTGCACCAAGAAGTGGTGGCAGGAGCTCTCGAGGAAGGTTTGGATGTTAAAGACATCAAGGCACAGACCTGACCCGGTCTGCGAGCGAAGTGACCTCCGCGAGAGCTCCTGCACAGTCAGCTGCTGTGCTCCAGGGCTTTTATTTCGGCGCCAGCCAGCATCAAGCACTTTGCAGCTCAAACCCTTGGAGGAGCTGAGGATTTTCCCCCTCCAGCAAGGGCACTGCAGGGGTTAGTGCCTGCGGGTTTTCCAGGATCTCTCTTCCAGTGCAGGCTGCTGCCAGAGGATGGATGGGACTCAGATTCTTGGGGGAAAGCACCCCAAAACTGGGAACTATGGTGAGCCCTCTGCTGAGCACCACGGGGCTGCCTGCTGCTGGGCGAGGGATGTGGATGTGCTTTGTAGGACCGATGTGAGACGGAGCGCGGGACGCTGCCTTAGAGCTGCCTAAGTGGACGAGTTTGGAGGTTATCGTGTCTGCCGGCGCAAAAACCTCTCCAAAAATAAGTGAGCGCTGCGAGCTGGGCCAGGATCTGCCTGCTGTCGTGGGTATCGATCGGTGGCAGGAGGATCTTCCCGTGGGGCGGCTCTGCCAGCTGCCTTGTGGGGCCAGCACGCGTGCGCGGGAAGCCGTACGCAGCTATTTCGGGGAGCGGCATCCGCACGAGCGAAGGCAGTGCTGGCAGCCTGCTGAGAAGGACTTCTGCGAGGTTTGTGCGGCAGCTTGGTGCTCGTCTTCCAAAAATAGGCAGCCCCTTAAAAACGCAAAGAGGTACTCGGAGTGTTTTCCCTTTCTTCTACACCCCAGTGAAGCTTTCAGATATATGTTTTTTTGGAGAATGCTGTCTGCTCGCTTGTTTCCTGCTCTGTAATTACGGTGTTCGTTATTCATCCTTCTACTTACACACACACACATAATAAACGTATCTGTTTCCCTACACCACTCTCAAGGTTCCTCTTAATTATATCCTCTCTTTCCCAAGCCAGTTGTCTGAAAACGCTGCTGGTGGGGGATATCGATCCTGCAGGGTCCCTGCATCGCCCGGAGCATCCAAGGATCTCTCCCCGCAGCCTGGGAGCTTCCTTCAAGAGTCCCAAATCCAGAGCGAAGGAAGAGGCTGGGATACGTCTCTCGCACGCCGTGCTTTTGGTCCTGCACCCTGACGGACCTCGCCTTCACACCACCAGTGCTGTGCAGGTACCAAACTGATTGCAGATCAATTTGCAAATCCTTCTCGGTTTGTCTTTACTCTCTGCCACGAAGCTTATTTTCCTCTCAGAAGTGCAAACTGAGCACTCGGAGTTTTCTTTTTCTTGTAGGGCTTTTAAATATTTAAAGAGCGGCCGCAGTCGTCAGGCGGTTTGCTAAATAAAAATGGTATTTGCTTCGCGAGGCCGTGGGATCTGCTGGCGGAGGCTTTTAAGGATGGGTTAGGCACCCGCTGAATGGGATTTCGCGCGAGCTGAGGGAATTGAAATGCATTTAATGGCTGGCTCTGTTTGCTAGGCTTCCCGATAAGCAGCTATCTTCAGAAATTGTAAGTGGAGAGGGAAATCCCAGAGGAGCAGGGAAAAGCAGTGTACGCTGCTTCTGAACTGTCCTCAAAGTTTTTCCTGACGTGCAATCTAAATCGCGCATCTCTAGGTCTGTCACTTAAGCCTGGTATTTCATGAACTATCTGCAGAGACCAGGGGAAAAGAGAGCACCTTCCACCTTTGGAGAGTTACGATGCTTCTCAGCAGATTTTTCCTCTTCTGGAACAAACACCCCCCCTTCCCCTGCGCTTTGCTGATGGGCTGCATCTCCTGGATCTCCGTTCATTGACTTTTTCAGTTGTCTTAGTCAGCACGCCCCAATTTCAGCTATTTCCCTGCTTTCCGCTCCTCTCGTAGCAGCAGCAACCAACCCCTGTTTGGCCGGGGACCTGCTTGGATCCTTTTCTGGAGAGCCCTTCCTGGAGATCCCTTGGATCCTTTTCTGGAGAGCAAGTATCCAGTTTCTCATTCCTTGCCCCGTTACCACAACTCCTTGTTTTTACCCACGTGTTGTGCTCCCCCTGCCACTCCGAGTTGCATCCCATTTCTTTTTCAGCCCTCTTAATGCAACCTGGCCAAGTCGTTTCGATCTCAAACCCCACTCTGCAAAAAGACTCGCAGCTCTACGGAGCTTGGCTCATTATTCGTGTTTTAATAAGAACGCTCCTGATTTAATTACTGCAGGCATTATCGAAAGCGGGAGCCAGCTCAGCAGAAGGGGCCCCCACCTGATCCATGGTTCTGAGCTGGACTAGATTTTTGCCACCCGTGTTTCTGCTCATCGTGTATCCTGGGGTAGCCTGGGTCCTCGATTCCTCTCCTTGCAGGGCTTTTCCTTCCCCCCATTACTCCTGATTTTTTCTCAGCTGCGAGGCTGACGAGTTGCTGGTGTCCAAACCAACGCTTGGAAAGCAATCTAAGTGGGGAAAAAAAAAAACTCCTCAAAAAGGGAAAAGCACGGAGAATCGTCCCCCCGTGGAAGCAAAGCTCCTCGGTTTGCTCAGCACAACCTCTCCCTCCGCAGCCGGAGCAGCAGGGATGCGCGGGGCGATGCAGCCGGTTGGAAGCAACAAAACTCTCCCTTCTGCTCCCAATTCAGCAGCCGTATAATAACTAGATTAGCCTCAACAGGCAGGCAAAAAATAAATAATAATGAGCGTTTTGATGAAGACGAGCTGGAAAAGGGCCAAACGCTAATAAAATTAGGAGGAACCTGGTCTCTTCGAATTAAACGAATTGGCTGCGTAATGAGGGGAAAGTAAAAAAAAAAGAAGTTTAAATTAGCCAACCAGCGCCCCAAAATGAAGCATTAGTAATCTTTGTTACCGGAAACCTGGAGGATCCGAAAACAAATGGTTCTATTTTCTTTCATTAATGCTTAATTTAGCCGATAAGCGCAGAGTTGCAAACTCGTTTAGGGGAAGGAGTTATTACGGGAGCTGTGCCGAGGCCTCCCCGGCACGTGCTGGAGCCTTTGGGCTCCCTCCATGACTGCAGACGGGCATCTCCCTTTGTCTGCGGGGCTGGAAACGTGTCGGGGCGGTGGCTGGTGAAACAAAGCCTGTAATCGTTCCTTTTAGGTTCCCTTCCACCCGGGATGGAGCAGCCTGGCCGGGTCCTGTTGTCCCCGTTCCTGTTCTGACTTCGCAGGAGCTGGGAAATCCCAAAGGCGGTGTTAAAATAACTTAAAATAGCTCGTAACAGCTTCGTCAATAAAGGATGCTCCTCTCCACGACTGTACCTGCAGACTGAGCAGCCACAACGAACGCGCCCCTGTGGCAGTGGTGCCACGGAGACCGCTGGGTGTCTTCAAATTGCTCCCGTTTCCCGGCGGGGTCTTCCCAACAGGTATCTGCTTTGCAGAATTCGGGTTAAAACGGAGATTTTTGAGCGCTGGGCCTCTCCGAACGGAGGCTTTTGTGCTTGTCAAGGCCGAGCTTCATCTCGGGGAAGCTGCAATGAGGTATATAAGTTATTAAGAGGTAAGGTTAAAAAAATCAGAGAGCAATTTGAGGTCTCGTGAGCAGATCTCGTGGATACGTGAGCAGATTGTTTTGCTTTTTGCCCGTAGAGGGAAACACCACCGCAAGCAGCTTCAGGATATCCACCCCTAGGAGCTGGCAGTCTGATACGCTACCGAAAATCTGCCTGATCCTAGCAAAGTGGTCTGGGCAGGAGCACGTTTCTGGATCGCTGCTGTCGTGTCGGGACGGTGGCGCTGTTAGAGGCGGTGAGGACCATCTCCGGCTCCGCTTCACGCCTGGGAAGTGGCCGGGTGGCGATGGGCTTTTTACCCAGCAGGTCGCCTGCCTTGCTGCACTCAGCTCAGCATCTTTGCCGTGTTGAGGAGCAAATGCGGCCATTTGCTGCTTTTTCCCCTCCGTTTGGCCGCGTTTGCACCGTGGGGCGGAGGGCACTGAGCTTCTCGCAGGGTGTGGATGCTCAGCAGCCGCTCTTTCCTTGGGGCCACCCCGGTGCGTGTCCGGCCCCGAGCATCCCTCTTGGCAGCGGGAGCAGCTCCCGCAGAGGCTTCGCCTACAGAGCTGTGAGTTTCTCAAGGTACAGTTTAAGTACATTTTCTGCGCACCTGCCTCGGAGCGGCTCCTGAACCCACCACGATGGCTCTGGAGTGGGAGCAAAGCAGCCCAAAAGAGGCAGGAATGGCTGAGAACCACAACAGTGTGCTCGCCACCAGCTGTTTTCATGCCCCTTGTCCGCTTCTTTAGCTGTTTTAGGAGCATTCTGCTTTCAACTGATGGAGCTTTGCAGCGGGTGCTTGCAGAAAATGCCTTCGTAGAGGTGCAGCTGTTTCGAGCCAGCTTCCGAAGAGAGCTTTAAAGATCAGCGTGCTGCTGTCAACTTGTGTTTAATTCATCCGTGGCTCGGCTTCCAGGTGAGGCAGTTATTTGCCTGTTGTTTGTTTTCCACAGATTACTTTGGTTTCGGTTGAGCTGCGTTTAAAACGAACGCACGTTTTTAATTGTGTCGTCTGCTTTCTCCTCTTCGACGAGACAGGTGCCGCGTGGCGCAAGTAGCGGGGGTGAATTCGGTACCGGGGATGCAGCCGTAACAGATGCCGAGCCGTGCAGCTGCGGCTACGAGGGAAGTGCTTTAACGCTTCTGCACGGTGACAGCAATGTTAATCTCCCCCCTTCCCGTTAATTTTGCTCAATAACTGTCAAAAAACCTGAGCTTTTCTTCCTTTTAACGATCCTTGCCTCCCCAGACAGCGCTCCAGGTCGCGAGGGAGCCCCTGAAGGCTCTGAAGTTGAGCGGCCTTTAAGGTGTCCTGGGTTAACAGCAGCATCTTTAGCCGCGACCTGCAGGTAGGGACGGGGCAATTAGACACTGGCCCAATTAGCCACCGCAATACTAACGATGGGGAGGTGAGCGCAAAGCCCCCAGCTGCGTGCGAGCCTTCACAAAAAGCTGAGCTTCCAGAAGGCTTCGCAGGGAGACTCCAAATGACTGCTGCCTTTGACACGAGGAAGAGAAGCCCTGCTGCCCACTTGCAGCGTGCTTAAGCAGCGCTGAAATCCCGTCCCTCGTGGCTGAACGCAGCCCAAATCGATGACCGGCGTGGCTTCAGCAGATGCCCAAGGGTTATTGCGGGTGGGGACAGCAGAGGGAACCGAAGCCTGGAACGCCTTGGGAGATTTTTCATCCCCTTTCAGCTCTCGCCCGTGTCCCGGCATCTCTGACGGAGCCAGCGAGGTAGCTTGCTGTTGCTCCCTGTCCCATAATTGCTCCCAGAGTGACCGATTAGGGGTGGCACTAACGAGTCCCCCGCGCCAGCCCCTGCGATATAACCAGCAGTCACGCTGCGTACGGCTATAGGTAGGGAAAAGAGAGCACATCGTGCACGAGGGCATCGTGCAGGACTGGCACGTGCCCCTGCCGGGCAGGAGGGTGCTCAACCTTGGGGAGAAGTCCCTGCCCGGTGAATAGCTCACCCCAGAGCTGCCCTGCCGCGGGAGGAGGGCTGAAAACGCTTTCTAATGAAGTCGAGGAACAAAATAGCCCGAGGGGGAAGGATTGTGAATTGAAATGGAGCCCCAAGGAAAGCTGAAAGGAGGGATTAGGTACAAGAGCAAATGCCTTCCCAGTCCGGGGTGTGCCGCTGCAGCGTGCAGCCGGTGGCAGATGTAAAACTTGCAGAAAAACAGGGTCTGAAGCACGCAGCTAGGGACACGGCTGAGGCTTGTGACCGTGGTCCGAATGGGAGAAGCCGCTCGTGCTGGGATCAGTGATGAAAAACTGCATTTGAGACTGCGTAATGTGGATTTTGTAAATAATCCTGGGTTGGACCTGACTTGCGCCAGGCTATTTTCCTTTTGCCTTTGTTTTTAGCAGTGTTTCTGGCCTCCCGTGAGCTGTGATACTGGGCTGTGCTGGCACCCTTTCTGTTCTGCTCTCACGCCCACGAGGTTCCCACCTGCTGAAGGACGGCCGGGTGTTTGTCAGGAGCCTGTGGGCTGCGTCTGTGCCCTGCTGAAGAGGTTCATGGCACCCTGCGGGTCTCGACTGTGAGTACCGTGCTTGCCCAAACCGTCTCTCATTGCCCCAAATGTAGCTTAATTAGGGTTAAGCTGTTCCAGTACAATACTCAATACGTAATGATTTTGCAAACACGGTAATTTCACCAAACACGCCATTCTCTTCCTTTTTGGAGAGGGAACGTGGCGATTTTTCCAAGTCTTCTCTCACCTAGACCATCCAAATGATTTTCTGGAGGAGCATCTGGAGTACCGGCTGCCCCCAGTCAGGTGCAAGAAGGCAAAACAGGAATGAATTTCCTTCTCGTGCCTTATTTTCCAGCCCTTTTCCAAAAGGTTCATGTCCCTCTGGAGATTTACTTCCCCTTTTAACACGAGTACAAGTCCCTGATCTCCTTGCTGTGGGAGCTGGGTGTAGATGCAACATGCCCCGATCTGCCTGCGTTCTGACGGGCTCTGTAATGAAGTGAATTAACATATTTGTCAAACGACTTCGGCAAATGAAGCTAACGAAGGGAGGAAGCAAACCTGGCAGGGCGCTTCTGCGAGCAAGCAGCGTGCAGAACGCGTTAAATATTGTCTTCCCTTCGTGCTTCTGTCAGGGAATGAAGCCCTTTCCTCTTAGCCGTTTCTGTTATTTATGAAGTAATGTTAATTAACAAATGGAGCTGTTCTTTCTTTACAAGGGTGGGAATATATAATGGTTGCTACCATGTGTAGGAGGGACTCTTGTGCTTATTTTACTCTGGAGGCAAGGCTCAAATCCGAGTTTCGTGGTGGTGGGTGCGACGTAACATGGCGAGGCTGGTGGGCGACTGACTAAACCGCTCTCTTCTTTCCCAGTCGTGTCTGACTCCTTGAATTTGTATATAATCGTACACATTAATGCTGTGGCTTCTTATTTTTTTTTTGTAGTTTACTGAAACTGAAGAAACTAAAAGCAAGGGCATTGGATCAGGCCAGGGAATAACACGTCGGGGTCTTCCTTTGAGTGGCCTCCTGGAAATGGATGCTGCGAGAAACATTGCAGAGAAGTAGGCAGGTGAACAAAACACTTCGTTTTCATCTCAAACTTCCCAAAGTTATTTTTTTTTTTTCTGGTAGATGAGCGCAGGTTCTGACTATCTGGATAATGGAGTGGCCTTAACAAACGTGTTAGACTTAACACCTCTGACAACCAGTCCGCCTTCTCCCGTAGCAAAGCTGAATCTTGCCAGTTCATTGGCAAAGCACGGGAGAAACGACAGGTGGGGATGCTGGCGAGGGAAGGAAATAAGAGGATTAAAGCAAAATAGATTTTGCTAGAGGGTTTCCTACCTGTTCTAAAAGTTATTTTCAACTTAACAGCGCTTCTTGCAGCCGATGGTGCAGGCACACGAACAAAAGAGCTAAGTGCACTTGGAACAGCTTGAAAGGAACGTCAAAGCGGCTTAAAATAGGGAGAGAATATTAACCACCTAGATTTAAAACTACAGGGCTGCGCTGTGTTAATTGCTCCAAGCCAGCCTCACCGCGGCGTCAGCACCAGCTGGCATTTATCGTGTCACAGAGGGAACCTCCTCTGCCTCTGAATATCTGCCTTTTATTCAGGTTCCTAACCGGGAGCGGAAATCTTCACAACATCTGGCCTCAGCCGCGCGCGTGGAGCACTTGAAAAACCCAGTGCTGAGCAAAAAGGGATGCAGGCAACCCCGGGGAGCTTCCCCGCCGAGCGAGGAGCCCGTGCGACGTCCTCGGGAGGTGCAAGGTATGGGCAAACGCAACGTGCTGGCTCTGTCCTGCGGGGCTGGTGGATGGGAGCGGTGCTTCGTCACTGCCATGGCTCTCCTGCTCCTTGCAGCACCCGGTCCTAATACTGGTTTTCTGAGGGGTCTGCTCTCCCCTGACACATTTGGGATGTGTAACAAGCAGGCAGGCTCTGGCTGGCAGCGTTTGCTGTGTTTCCCCAAGACCCACGTGCAGTTGTGTTCTTGTTTCTACCCTTTACACAACTCTAAGTCCGGAGACTCATCCGAAGGCGGCAAATTTAGCAGGGTTTGTGCCAGAGATACAAGTTTGGACCCCGCTTGACTCATCAACGGGATCAAAATGTATTCAGTAACCGTGATGAAAGGGGTCACCGCGAGGGCTCATTGTTTGGTGCTAATCACTGCTGAGATTAAGGAGTTGAACTACAGCCAAGGGGAGCATATGGCAAGCTAGTCCTAACCTACTGCAGCCCGGAGCTGCCATTGCTGGGGGGAAAGGTGCTCAGACAGAGTCTGGCTGCAAAACGTTTGGCATTAACTCCATCATCCCTAATATATAATGTCCATTTTAACTTATCACCGTGCTCTCTTGTTCCTTAGTGCCTTTTTTTTCTAAGAGCAAACCCAGGGCAGGTACTTCTGGGCCGAGTCCCACCACGTGCCAGCCTTTGGGGCGAGCGAGGGGCACAGCTGCTGCCTTTGGTGTTTTCCCTTGCACAAAGGGCACCACGCTGAGCACCCTGGGGCTGAGCGGGGCCCTCAGGTCTGCCAGGCGGTGCCGTCGGATCCCCCCTTCCACCTCGTTTGCTAGCAATAACCACTGCTTCGGGTGAAAATGGATCATGCAAGCCCTAAAAACGTGTGTACGCTTAAATAAGTCTATTAAAAAGAAAACAACCAAAGCTCTCCACCAAGAAACTCATTTTCTCAGAGAGTTCATCGGGCTGTTTTCTGCGACCCAAAATTACAATTTAGATTGCTCAGCTGTGCTCAGCGGTGGCAGAGCTTTAACCATCCTTTGTTGGTTGTAAATACCGAGCCCGCTGTATGGCAGCTGAGCCACCCTAGGTGAAACATTCTGACTTTCTTCAAACGTTACCTTCCCCTTCCCAAAACTTAGCACTGATGGAAGAACATCTGGCTGTAGAGACCTGTCCCAGCAACCATGAGCTCAGGTTCTTTTCCAGAGATCCTATTGGGTATTATTTCCATTCCTCGTCAAAATTCAGTGTGGGAAAGATGGACTTTTAACAGTGCGTGGAAATACTAAAATACTTGGGCTTTGCACTCTCTGTGGTTCAATGTCTTCTTCCATCGTGTTTCCTCTTTGCTTCCTCCCGAAAGAGGACAGACCGATTTTCAAGCCCTAATAATTAGGCATCATATTCTTCTGTCATTCTTGCAGATAATGCAGATAAAGAAAATGTGGAAGTCCTTTTCTGATGTGTTAACACTGCCATTTTTTCCTACATTGCGTTCCTTAGTGCTTTGTCTGGTGTTTCTTGTTTTTTCTCTCTCGTGTGCACCCAGAGCAGTTTTTATTATCGAAGCGAGAGGTCTCATTCGGAGTGTTGATCCTTTAGGGAAACCTTGCGGTGTTTGAAACGTTTAAGAGAAATGTGATGGATAGCGTGTGTGAAACCCAAGGAACTTGATCTGAAAGGTGCGTGACCGGGGGAGGAATAAGAGCCATGTGAGACGCCTGCACCATGCTGGAAAAAAGAAGTTCTTGGTCTGAAGAGAGGCTGGCCATGGTTAGCTGCAAACCCTAGCGAGGGGAAGGCAACTCCCCGACGCTTAAAAACCAAGAGGAGTATGAAACAAGATGCAAAAAAAAATAATGAGAAAGGCCTCCGGTCGGTTCAGGGGCCGGGCAGCTCCACGAGCAGAGCAAACAATGACGCTACTGGCAAGGCAGAGTGTGCAAAATGCATTTGCATGTATGATGTTCCCTTTTGTCAGCTAAACTGCATGGGGTAGAGGAGCCGGAACAAAGAGCAAAGATGATTAGGGGAGGCCCAACACATGGGTCTTTTAGGGCTGCGGATCTCGGTCCAGATTTGGGATGAGAGCTTGACAGGGGACAAGCGTCCCTGGCCCGGTAGGAAGCTGTTGGGTGGCGGGGAAGGGAAAAGACGTGAAGGAGCAGGGGGACAAAGGCAGGCAGGAGTAGGAGCTGGGGTGAAACGTGCGAGGGCAAGAAAGAAAAAGAAAGAAAAAACAGGAAGGAGAAGTTTGAGGGTGAATAGAAAAGCTGTTACTTCAAATAGGGGTATGTACAGCGGAACTGTGCGTGTACAGCTTCCTCTGAGCTGCAAGCTCTGCTCTGATCTAAGTATTTACTTTTGGTGGGATTTCTTTTCTCTTCCTGGGGGTTTTAGGCAGCAAGGTGAGTATGTTTTAGCTGCTGAAGTTCAAAGCCACTCCTTGGTCATCCCAGGCCAGAACACATCCCTTAACGTGATGCATGAGGGGAAAGGAAAATGTTGACGTTGGTGCTATTCTGGGCTGTTCAAATTGACTTTATCAGGGCAAAAAGTCTTTTCACTGATGTCAATGGAGCCAAATTAGCTACAGTAATTAAGATCAGAATCTATTTACCTTTCTTTGTTATTCAGAGCTCCAAATTCAGTCGCTCCAGTGTAGAAATGGAGCACCTGCCCAGCAGTCTACGTCCAGGTTAAATAACTTGTATTTGCACAGCAAATTTTATCTGCCTAAGAGGAATACGCTGCAGAAATGGCACTACATCCAAGGCTAGATGGCATTATGGGCTGTTGCTTTTAGCTCTTTTCTTTTTACAGCTCATTCCTCCTTTTTCTGCACCTCCTCGTTGCTGCCTCTCTCGTAGCTCATCCATAAAAACAGGGCCCATTCGTGCCCGCTGACTAGTGAATCTTTAGGAGAATTAAATAATCATTCCGAGGTGACTCAGGCTCCTAGTAGTTTGCTTGGACGAAGGAAACCACAATGCAATAAACTCCTTTTTCACGTGTCAGGAGATGACCTCCAGCCTCCGTGACCTTTCTGCTCGCTGGGCTAAAGACTGTGTAGGGGAAGCATCAGTGAATTCAGTTAATGTGGATGAATAACTGACAGATTTTCCTAAATAGTTTGTGTGGCTTGTCCTGCTCTGTCCTGTCTAAATATTGCCTTGTTCCCTAGAAGTGTTCAACCACAAAGCTGTTTATAAACATCCACGTTTTGAAGTCTTCGGCCTCCAGAAGACCGGACTTGGCTTTATTAAACCTACCGATGGCCTAAAGAAGAGGCGAGACTGCCAGCTACCCTGGGACACCTGGAGCAGCAAGTCGCTGTGCGAGCCGGAGCTTTGCCAGGTGGGGAGATGCTGACATGAGCAGAGGGAAGAGCCGAGGACATAAAACTTTGCAGTCGATCACATTCTTCCTGTTTTTTACACCTTATTGGAGTAAAGGGGATTGGAAGTTATTCAGGGCATACTGGGGAAGATCGCTGACCTGGCCAGGGCTTCCCTCGTCTAAAACTCTGACAGCTCCTTTGACATCTGGGCAGGAGAGAAGAAGCAGAAATCGCCTTTCCCTAGGCACAAAGACCCTTTGTGTTAAAGAGCAGTCTCTGCACGGCGTCAGCGTCGAGACTGTGCCAAATGTGCTCGCTGCGTGCTCGCCTGCGTGCTGTCGCCGTCTCCCCTCTGCATCTCCTCTCCCATCTCTGATCTCCAGCTGCAGCGGTGGCGGTTCGTTTCCTGCAAAAGGGAGGCATGCTGAGCACCAGGAGCAGATCCTAAGTGCTCCACTGATGTGGCAAGCAGAGACATTTCCACCTTTTTCCAGCTGGCTGCCAGCCTCACAGGCGGTGAGGAAAAGGACTGGTGCCTGCGCTGCCTCCTGAACCCCGGTGGATCCAGCCAGCAGCGACCTGGGTGGTGACGATGACCCGGGAACTGGTGCCGTGGCACAGGAACCAAGCTCCTAACCTGTAGTAAGGCCTTCAGATTCCTCGTGTGGGGCTGAACCCAAGCCACCTGATAAAAACAGGCTCCAAGGTGTAGGGTGGAAGAGTTTTTTGTTTTTTTTTTTTTTTTAAAAAAAAAAACCCCGTGCCTGGATTCACCCAGGAGAAGTCATTTTCTGCAGTTTCTCTAACATACATATTGCAGATATTCCGTGTCAAAGTCACTTATTGTCAGAAGGAGAGAAGTTAAAAGGAAAAATACACGCTCTAACGATACTCCCACGTGTGCTTCTACAGAACCCAGCTCTTTTTCCTGGCTCGCTGAATGCGGGCCTTGAATAAACACGTAGTTGCAACACCTAGCTCTTGGAGAAGCTGCACGTTGTGGAAACAAGGCATCAAAAGGCTCTGGTCATTTTTCAGGTCAGCTGCACAAACGGAGGGGAAGAATGTAATGAAGCCTACAAAGAAGCCCACGTTTACGGTCTGACACCCCAGGTTAACTGCTGCTGCAAGGTTGGCTTTGTGTCCTACGATGCCAGCTTCTTTCACTGCCTCCTCCTCTCGCTGTCAAAAGGCAGCGCTTTAGAGTAAAGGAAAACCTTGGCATCGTTTGGTGGCTTTTTTTTTTTGGTCCCTGCTATTCTTAACTGGGTATGTATTACACCTCATAAATATTGAAGAGCTCGTAATATGAAAGTGTCTCTCGCATGCATTCGCAGAGTATACGAAAACACGATTGAAAACTCCTTTATCTCATTGTGCCGATCAAGGAAGAAACCCGACAAAACCTTCATAATGATACTGGCTCGCTCAGGCTGCGGTGTTTTGGTCTGTGGGGTCGCGATGCTTTCTTGGAACATCTGGTTCAAAGAGGAACTGGGGAGCTTATTATGGTGGTAGCCTGAAATCCTGTGGCATGTGTAATATAGAGGTCAGGCAAGACAATTTAACAGGAAAATCTGTGAGTCTAACCAAAGTGTTTAGATCCTCTTTGAAGGCTGCTTGGGCAAAGCACTAATCCCTGCTCAGCTGACGGAAGAATTGGTGTTATTTTTGTGCAGAGGACACACAGCATAACAAAGACAGGCCGCTTCTAGAGAAACATCTTACTCTGCAAATGTCTTCGTTTCTATCCGCTCGCTCTGGGACAAAATATATTGTCAATAATTGGGGCATGGCATGATCAAGAAAGGCAATTCCTAAGTGAATGTTGTTGCCTGCATAGAAATCTGTTTGAACTTTCTCCTCCTTGCTGAAAATTCATTGAGCCAAAAGGTATTTTTTCTTTTTAAATAGAGTGAGACAAGCCTTACTGTATTTTTGGTGAGCTCCAAAAGGACAATTAATTCTTCAACAGTTCCCTTCTGTTCTAGGAAAACATTTCAGTGCTTCTGCAGAATACAAGATATTTTTTTTCCTCTCCTCCCTGGCTCGCTGTAAAACCTGTCTGGGGCACGCCAGTTCTGATTTGTGACAGATTTTAAACTTCGAGTTTGTTTGTCCTGGCTCGTGAGACCATAAAAGAACTCGGGAACATGTTGTGACCTGGACGTCAGGGCAGTGGGGTAAGTGCATGCCTGTTGTCTGCTCCATCCATCTCTTCCACCTTCACCTTGGGGGCTGCAGGGCTGGGTCTCTCCCGTCTCACTCCTCTCTCCCAGCTGCTGTTGTGCACCATTTTTATTCTTTTTTCCCCCCTTTCTTGCCTCTGCTTTCCCAGCATCGCTCGTGGCTCAGCCCTGGCCAGCGGTGGGTCACTTTTGGAGCTGGGGCTCTGCTCACAGAGGCCCTCTTGCCACATAAACCCAATACATCCTAAAAAGACCCAGCACTGTGCAATGTCTTGAGAACACGACCTTCAGAGTGTACGGAAACCGAACCCTCTTTGCACCTATAGATCATTTCTGAGCTGTTTTCTCATTCTGGAGTTTACCAGGGCTTACGACAGCCATTTCAGGTTACCATTGCCCTAAACATCCTCCTCCTTTCTTCACAGATAACCCTCCTTCCTCAGTGGTGTTAGGCAACTGTGGCACACACAGGTGGTAAAAGATTACTGGAAAAGTCACCCCCTAATACAAAACAGTTGCTCGACAGAATCCACAATTACCATCTCCCCCGTGCAGCTCCGCTTTATCGCTTTATTTTACATGACAAAATGTTCTTAACCGATCTAATTTAGATTGACAGCACATGGGCCGCAACTCTTCACAGACGGAAAAATAAACGAGCACGCACTTATTTATGTATAAAAAGAAACGCGAACACCTTGTCAGTGCTGCGACAGATCAGAATCCTGAAAATACACGACAGCTCGGCGGAGGGGAGCCAACGAGACTGAAGCATCTCCAACCGCCGCGTGCTGGAAGCAGAAGGACGGCCTCGAAGGGTGTAGGTGCTGCACCCTGGATCTGCCTGGTTCCCAGGAGTGAGACTTTGGGAAGTGCTGGCTTCTCTTCCAGAGAAATATGTTGCTTGAGTTGTTGGAAAATGGAGGGGAAGACCTAGCTGCTGGAAATAACTCATCTGCCATCAGCCTGCCGAGCTAGCCAAAGCCAACCTAGAACCTGGGAAATCGGCTTTGTGAGTGCCTGCATCTGGAAGTCTGCTTGGAGCTTTTCCTAAAACACAAAACCCACTCAAAGCGGAGCAGCGGACAGGCAGGGCTGTAGAAAAGAGCTGCTTTTGCTGTACGAGGAACACAGAACCCAGGAGGAAGCTAAAGCCTGGCTGAGCTCGGATGAGTCACCGGACCGGCTGAAACGAATGCAGGGGATGCTTTTTTCCCCTTGAATGTGAGCAGCAAAATGAAGATATAATGGTTCTTCAGGCTGCAAAAAAAGACTCTGAAGCGGACTGGGGCTAGTTGAGTCGGAAAAATTAAGTAGGCAGATGGCTGAGCTTGTGAAGGTGACAAACCATAATTTAATGGCCGAGGATGTAGAGCTGCTGGGACTTGCACCGTAAGGCTGGTAGTGGAGTCCAGACTTGGACTCCGAGTGAACTATAAAGCCACGGCTGCTGGAAAGGGGCTTCATTCCTGAATCAATCTCAGCTCCATGGGATAAATAATTTCCCAGTAATACCACAGCTGGTGGTTAGTAATATTCACCATAGCCCGTTGTACTCCTGTCTCGTATAAATTAAGGCTTTTGAAAACTTTTGATTTTATTTTTTTCCTGACTTTGTTCCCATCAGACTCAGTTTTGCCCCTCCAGATGGGTTGAGAAATGTGATGCCGTCCTCCAGATTACGCTGGTCTGGCGTCACGTCATTCCCTTCATTTCTTCCCGGTCGTTCTTTAGCAGGGCGGCACATTTGCATGAGAAGGGGATCTTTGTGATCTCTGTTCCTTAAGGGCCCATCTGCTGCTGATTGCCCCCACCTGAAGTCGTAATCCCGCTTTTGCTATGAGGACGGCAGGGGAGAAATGACAGCGAGGTCACAGAAAGAGGATTATGGCACTTCCAGGTACGGGAGCAGATGGGCCGTGCACGAGCAAGGTTGCAACTTTCTCACTTGCAGGAAGCAAAAAGACAGGGGAAAATGTAAGAAATAGGTACAAGAGTTCTGCCGAAATAGCTTTGTCAGTTGTTAAATGGATATTTTCTTCCAAAACAATTACAATGCATTCCTAGCTGTTGAGATCTCAGGCTGATTAAAGCAGAAGAATATTCCCAGGGCAGCTGTTTTTATCAATTTCTCTCTGGAGAAGCAAGCAAAGCAATCTCAGAAGGCAGCCAGAGCCTCAGCACGCTGCATGTGGAACGCAGCCTTTCCAAGGGATCGCACCTGTCGTTAAAAATTCCTGAAAAAAACCAACAGGCTGGTGAAAAAGTTCTGTGTTTCTTTCTGTTTTTCCTTCCAGCTTGATTCTGTTTCTCCCCCCAGCGTGACTGCTGAGCACGGAGGAGCTCCAGGAGTCCACGAGCCACTCAGGTACTTCTAAGACGTGACGCTTTGCTCATGCAGGTTGGTTCCCCGCTCGTCTCAAGCGCAGAGACCCGGGACAAAAACCCGGTTTCCCATGCCAGCACCTTGCTCTCACGCATATCCTTCTTCTCTGCAGCAGCATGCCTCCTCCTCCTGTCTCACCGCCCTCTGCGTAGAAGCGAATTCTCTCCTGACACCAAGCAGAAGTTAGAAGAGTGATAGAATTCCTCCTAAACTTCAAGCTCTCGCTGTCCTTTAGCTGTCATTGCAGCCACCCTCTGCTGAGGATACATATTTTCATTCCCGTCGTCTCGATCTTCTGGAAATGTTCTTTTTTTATATATTTATACGCACATTTCATTTGTTGTTGTGGCGCGTTGCTTATGAACTAACCCCAGAGCAATACTTTTGATGCTATTTTAGGCTTTGATGGTATTATCTGTTGCCTGTACAGAGAGAGAAAAGCCCGTGACTTTGATTTTGAAGGATAGCAACTGTGTTATCCTGAGAGTACGCAGAGGTCCCTGCTCCTGTCTCTGCTTAGAGCACGGGGAATGCGCTGTTTTGGAGCCTCCCAGCTTCCCCATCAGTAAATCCTGCCCTCAACACGTTTTGTTCGCTCTGTTTTGAAAGGTAATCAGATCACAAACGACGTTTGAGTTGAAAATAGACCTGATGGGGATGGAGGAATTTTTCACTGCCAGCTTAGGCAGGATAAAACGTGCGAGGCTCGATCCTCGTGCTTTGAGGCCGAGGACTCGTTGCCAGACAGCGAGATGGAGAAGTTCCCCCTTCGGGGGACTCCGTGCCATACCTTTGGCAAACTTTCAGGGATTTGCTTCTATTTGTAAAGAATCCAGGACGTGACAGCAGTGGGTGAGAGAGATGCAAAGGATGATTACAGCAAGCCCTGGGATCCAACTAATACGACTCCGTATGCTTTTAATAGAATTAGTGAAAAGCTCTATTGCCTCCAAAAACCCTTCCCCGGTGGTAGATGAAGCGTATTTTGCTTGTTCGATTCACACTGAGGCAACGCGGAGATCTGACAGAGACCTTCGAGCCAGCTTTGGGGACCCTCTTACAAGAAGGGACTTGCTTCATTCTCTTACGTGAGGTGGAAGAAGGGTTTCTTCTTCAATTTCTGTTGTCGGGGACAGGTGAAGCCTCGAATGAATCCTTGGAGCTCCTGCCACTTGGTGCAGCTCCTCGGTTCCTGCTGCCCCTCGGATCTCGTTGGTGCTCACTGCCCTGGGTGAAAGCCCTTCCAGTCGCCCTGCCCTGTGCAGCCTGCAGGCACTGGCTCTGCCCCGACCCCATTCAGTGACGGTGTGGAGGCATCTCCCCACCCTCCTCAGCCTCTCTGGTCTCGTTTAAACCAGCTGTTTGGGGAAAAAAAACCCTCTTCTAAGTCCATCTTGCAACACGCGGAGACCCTAAGGTCTTGGAGTGCCGCAATCTGAGAAGCCAGCTGGGTACGTATAAAGAGTTCGGGGACTAAATCAAATGATTTAACTCGGTGCGGGGCGACGAGGACGCTGAACAATATCAGGTTTCCTCAGGAAAAATAAAATTTGTCCTTAAATAAATCACACCTTGTTAGGGGAGTGCTGCGACCTCTCGGTCTTTCATCAGTACTGGCTTTGCAAGTGATCACTGCAGCACATTAAATAAAATCGTCTGCTAAAACGCACCCGATCTTTTGGGACTTATTCCTTCCCTGTCCTGTTAACTCTATTTTGACCTCAAGTCACCGCCGTGTTTTTCTTCTTTTATGAGTAAATCCGAACAGAAACAGGTGCCGTGCAGGCTATAAAATAGCGTTTTATTTATTTATTTATTTATTTTTTCTGAATATTTGCATTGAAGTAGAGCAGGGACGCGTGGCTTTGGGAGGGAGAGAGGGCCAAATCTCCTGCAGTGAAAATCACAAACAGTCTGAGCCTGGCCGTGATCCCTTTTCCCTCACAATATACTACTACAAGGTTTTATTTTAAAAAGAAATGGGATTTTTTTTTTTTTTCTACAGTTGCCCGAGGAAAATAAAAAGCCTCTCTTGGCTATCTGATGGCTGCCAGGATTCAGGAAATTGATGCGAAGAAGGGCAGAAAGGAAGAAACCAAAGAACTCCTACTTTATCCGGAATATTTTCCGAACTTTCCATATTTCTTTTTAAGGGCAGGATTATTACCTAGCACGATACAAAGCCAGTGGGACTTTTTGTAAGCAAAGATCCCCCTTGCATTTGCTGTCACCCTTAAAAACTTGTCCCCTGCTACGGGTTCAAATTCTTTTTGTGGCTAAAACTTCCAGCTGCTGGCTCTTGTCACCACGTATTGCCTGCTAAACTGAGAAGTCCTCTATGAATTTTGAGTCCTCTGTAGCCGTCCTCGTTTACCCCTTAATCTTCTTGCTGATGAGCTAGATCGTTGCAGCTTTTCCTCCTGTTGTCTAATTAGTTTTGAGGCTTTTGTTTGCATCCTCAGCACTTTCCTAGCACCCTTCTTGGCTGGCCGCACAGGGGAGGACACGGAGTTGCTATCCCCAGAGCCATTCCCAAAGGTAATTTCACTTATTCTAGTCCAAAATTATTTAGTTTTGCCACTCTCCATCATCACTGTCTTTCACCATAATGTATTTATGTGCACATTTAACCAAAAAAGACTTCTCTTCGGTACAGGGCGCATACAGGTGAGGAGGACCGACCCTACAGGCTATGGGGACACAAACCCGAGAGCCGCGGCGATGCGAGCCCGAACGCTGCGACACCTGGAAATTGCAGGGTAGTTTTATTTAGATACAAACACGCTATTTCTACACGGACTAAACAGACAACTGGATAACATAATCAGAGCTGGAGAGCCCTCAATCATATTCGTTTTACTGTGCCCAACACTTCAGCTTTCTCCAGATGCCAAAAAAATGTTTGTATCGACAATTTATCACGGCGAAATCACAGCTGGAGGTTTGGGAAGGGGAGAGCCAGATGGGGTTTTTGACCTCTGGGGAGGCAATTTGAGATGGCAAAGGAGTACGTTAACAGAATAAATTCTGCTAAAATTATGGGTAAGTGACTAGCTACGAGTGGTGACCTTTAAATCACCATATTTAAGCTTTGAAGTCAACAAACGATAGGGATAAGTGAGGTGGCGCTGAAGGGAATGAATTATTGTTGTAGGCTGTCTGCAGGCTCAGGAAGACAAAACGTTGTTGATGAGTTCATGTTTAAAACACTTTTACTCTGTTAAGGGAGCACATTTTTAGGAAGACTTTCAGATCTGGGAGGCAGTCCTAGGAAATGCAGCGCACGTGCAGGTGAGGCGAGGTGGATTGAAGGGAAAGCAAACTTGCTTTGTGTAACAGATGTGCAGAAACAGCAAAGGAAGGAGACTCAGGGATAAAAGCGTGTGATAATTAGAAGGTAAAGATCCAAGTGTGTGGCAGATGCAAGAGGAGCTAATCAGGTCTTATGGCGAATAAGCAAGAGGATTAGTTAAAATCGGGGGAGAGAATGGTTTCATTACACAAAGCCTTCGTAAAACCTCATTTGAAATATCATGTCCAGCGCTGGGCAATGGGTTTAAAGAAGGATATTCGCGGCATCACCGGAGTGTAAAGGCAGCATAACAAGGCTTATCGAGGCATTAGGAGGGCGAGCCCAGGACAAGGTTCCAGGAGTTGCCTTGGCAAGAGAGGACTCGGTGTGTTTTGCCAGTGTTCAGAGCAGCTCGGAGCCCGAGGAAGGATTTTTCCATGTGCAGGGCTGTGGCTGTGTGCGAGTTCAGCGGGTAACGAACGTCAGGACCAGCAGCAGGAGGGATTTTTTTTCTGGCTGTAATGCAGTGGTATCAAGAGCACCTAAAAGATCATCAGGAGAGGCAGATCAGTGATCTGTTCTGCTTGTGGTTAGGAAAGGACATAGAGCAGAAACTCCCGCTGAAATCTGGTTTGTAAATAGATGCATTGGTTTCTCCACGGAAAATCATTTTAAAAAAAAGTTATCCATATACAAAAAATGGTTCATGGACCATGGTGAGCTGGCCACAGCAGCACACAGGAGATATTCACCTCTTCTTGCCTCTTGGCCTGGGCCTGGGCATCAAGTCTGGCCACTGGTAAGAAGAAACCACAAATAAATAAATGCTCTTACTCCTCTTCTTCCTTTTTTGTTTTTTATTTTTATTTTTGGAAAGAGAGATGTATCTTTCCCTTTACCCCAGGGCAGGAGGCACAGAGATTAGACGGTGCAGGTATGTCACTGCTCATTCCAGTCTTAATGCCAACGTATTGGCGTTTTGATTACGTTTGTTCATTGCTCTTCGAGCCCTTCGTGCAACCTGATGGAATTGAGCTTGCTTAGGGGGATGGAAAAGGTGGGGGGGGCAGAATCATTATCATCTTTATGAGGTATTACGGTCCCACGGATCAGCAGCCTGTTGGCTTCTCAGCAGTAATCAATATGCACCTTGCATCCTTCTTGCTTTCTGCTTTTACCGTGGCCTCTAGTCTGCCAGACGTGGGCATGCAAAACAGGGAACGGGCAATTAATAATTTGCATTAGCTTGCATGCCCACAGCATTTCAGGAGCGTGCATGTGCGTGCATAGGAAAACCAGTGCTCCACGGGTCTTTGGGGCACCCACCCATGCAGTCTCTCATCCTTCCTAAAAAAGAATTAAGCCGAGCTTCAGTTTCGAATCCCATATGGGATAAAAGCAAAGGAAAGCCTGGCTCGTTAGGAAATTCAGGCGGTGCCGGTGAACAGTTTCCAGTGTTTTTAAGTTACCATTTGTTCCGTTAGATGCCCCAAAATATGCATGTGCCAATACTTGGATTAATGAAAGCATTGTGGAATGGTTTGGAAAACAGTGCCTGCTGTCAAGCTGGGGCAGGGATGGTTCAGACTACACCAGGGCTCGAGTCCAGGGGTGTGAAGGTGCTTCCCGAGCCCAGGGGAGCCCAGGGATTTGTGTTCTCCAGTATAAAAGAGCAAAAAGTTTTCATCTTTGGTAGGAATCCTGGCTTCTCTACTGCCAGGTAAAACAAAAATGCAAACTAATGCACACAAAAATCTATAAAAGAAGGGAACAAAATGCAACAAAGATCCTAGAGAAAAATCCCATTTTCTGAAATAATGGGATTTTAAAGCTTTTTATTCGTTTGTTTTTATGTCTATGAATACATCACAGAGGAAGGTCAGCCTGGGATGATATTCATCCTGAAACGAAAGGGGTTTGTTGCATCTCCAGACCATGAATTAGAGCTTTTCGCCCACATGCTTTCAGGCAGGCGATGGGGCAAGAAATAGCACGCAGGCTGGGCAAGCAAATCCTTTTGAAGGGCTCATCTGCTGCTGCAGCAGCATTGGGATTGAAGCGAAATACTTTAATGACCTGGTTCATTTTGTCCCTTGAAACATGAATTTCTTTGCTGCATGCAGGCTGCATTACAAGGCGTCTTTGGTTTGGCACTGGGTGGTCCTGTGCTGCCCTGTGAGCTGGTGGCGTTGATGTGAGTAGCAGAGTGGTTCTCCACCAGAACTTCAGGGCCTGAGGCTGCAAACTGTTCTGTCTCACTGTCTCAGGTGCTGTGTAAAGCCAAACAAACCCCTTCTTTTTCCTGTGAAGCTGCTCACGCAGTCCCTGCTACTCTAAGGTCTGAGCAATTTGCTGTAGGGACATTATCTGTGTAAGAGCTGTGTGAAGCAGCAAGAGCTGGCTCTCCCTGTGGCAGAGGCCCTGGCTGGTGTGACCATTTGGTTTTCCTCTCCTCATCCGTGTCCATGCTTATGTCTTCTCCTAGAGCCCTGACGTCTCAGCCCCTGCAAGGGGCTGTGGTAGCGCTCCGGTCAGTGGGAGGAACACAGGAATTAATATGTCCTGCTGGTAAAGAGGAGAGTAAATTTATGTCTTGCCACATCACTTTGACAAGATTGATAGAGCAAAAACCTTGTCCAAGGGCAGTGACTGCTCGGTTTGCAGTGTCAGAGGCTAGAATAAGGCACAGAGAAATCATCTAGCTTGGTGTCTGGGGGTGTTACTCCCAGGGAAGTTAACGTGTCCGAGTTACTGTGCTGTCTTCTATGGGATTCAACATATTAAAGTGTTACTCAATCTATTTTCTATTTAGTTTGCAGTAACCTCTGCTATTAACCTTTCCTTCTTTAGCATGTGCTGGAGGAACAGAACAGCCAGCCAAGAGAGACCGGCCTGAAATTATGTGGTGTTTGCCGAGGATGTAAAGCTTTTTGCAAATGTCTGGGAACAAACTTTGAGTGGGTGGGGTTAGCTAATAAACGGGAATAGGCATCTCTCAAATAGCTGCACTGAACTTCTAGCTAAAAGCAGCTGCGTTTGTGAGGCGTTCACCTTGGAGTCCCTCGGTGCCATGAGGGGACCGAGGCACCCTTTATCGTTTACCGCATTAAAAGACCAGTGTGCTAGGGAATGGAAAGCACGGACAATGCTACACGAGAAAGCGTGGAGCCCCTAGTGTCATGGGGGGAAAAAAAAACGGCACGGCTTTAAAGCTGGAGCTAGGGCAGGGCGCAGGAATCGGCCGGGGCCGGGCCTCGCCGGGGGCGGCCCGGGGCAGCGCCGGGGCCCGGCCCCGAGAGGCCGACGGGGGGCGGGCGGGGCCGGGGCCGGGGCCTCGGCCTGGAAGAAGCCCGCGAGATGGCGGCAGCTCCTCGCTGCCCACCGGGGCACGGGGCCGGGGACCGGCGTGTGAGGCCGTCCTGGCTGCTGGCAGTCTCCGTGAGCGCCGTTTTTGCCGTGGTCTTCACCAAAATGGCTGTGGTGACCCAAAGGGAGGCACTGCGGGGAGTGCCCGAGCCTGCTGCTGCTGGGAGAGGAGCAACAAAGCTGGTGAGGGCCTGGGGCACAAGGCCCGTGAGGGCTGAGCGAGCTGGGGTGTTTGGTCTGGGCAAGAAAAGGCTCGGGGTGACACTATTGCTTTCTACAACTGCCTGAAAGGAAGGTGTGGGGAGCTGGGGGTCGGCCTCTTCTCACCCATAACTAGTGATAGGACCGGAGGGAACGGCCTCAAGCTGCCCCAGGGGAGGTTCAGGTTGGAAATGAGGAGACATTTCTTCTCAGAAAGAGCAACCAGGCGTTGGAACAGCCTGCCCAGGGAGGTGGTGGGGTCACCGTCCCTGGGGGTGTTCTAGAAGCTCCTGGACAAGGTGCTACGAGATGATTTAGCGGGTGGTGTTGGTGCTAGGAGGACGGTTGGACTAGCCCATCCTGTTGGTCCTTTCCATCCTCGTGTTCCTGTGATTTGGAGGTACCCAAATACAGACCCAATTCGGCTTTATTTGCCGGTTTCCTTAGATGAATAAAGCGCTGACTGTTCTCACCAGCTCACGTGAAAGCAAGCGGCTGGCTGAGAGCACGTTATTACGTCAAGGCTTCTCTTGCAGCAGTGCAGAAATACTGGTGAGCCGGCGGCAGCCGCGAACAAGGCCATCAAAGCTCTCTCCCCAGCTCCCCTGGGGGTTTCCAGTCGTTGGAGCATCATCCTGAACCCTTCAGGTCCGATCGTGGTAACAGCGTGCGTACGCTACCAGACACTTGTTTTAACTATATTTGTCGAAGGTACTTTTGCTACTGGCAACCCTCCTTCACCTTCTTTTTTTCCTTAGTTTTAAAGAGTAAATTACACAACGATGCTTCCCACCTGGAGTGCTGAAAGTTGGAATCGCAGAGAAGCGAAACCGACCTTCTTTTTTTTTTTTTTTTTGCACTCATCAAGGCTGGATAATTACAGATTTAAAATATCTGTTTTCCGGCGTTGTTTAAAAAGGAACCGTCACGCCAATTTTTGCAAGGGGAAATTTTCATTATCCTGGAACAATGTAGTTGGAGGAAAGAGGGGGGAAAAAAAGCGGTAATTAGCGGAGAAACCTCACCGGGAAGCGTTGTGCAGCCGTTTACTCTCTCCTACACACCATACGCTATCGCAGGGCTCCCCGTATTTGTCTTACAAGCAGCACAACGGAGCGTCCTAAAAAGCAGCAGAACGCTCCGAGGGCCAAACGGTAAATTTGGAGGTTCTCCAAAACTGAACCCACGCCTGTTTTCTTCCTGGCAGCTGATAAAAGTCCTCGCGGCTCTGATACCTATAATTTTTCAAAGCAAATCCCTTCCTTTCTCCTTATTTCGAAAATATCTCGTTACCGGGATCCATACAGCACGAAGGTGGCGTTGCCAATATTTTTAACTGGGGGCTTCAAACAAAACTGTTCGCCAGCCACCCACGACAAACCTCCCCGCGCCGACAGAAGGGAGTTGGTTTCTTTCCCCCCGTTTTAGACAAAAGCTTTTTCTCGTTTCCAGGATCCAAGTGGGCAGGGTAATACCACCGGGCAGACGAGCATATGTTTTGCAGGCTGCTTGGAAACGTTCCCACTTGGTTCCGAAAAAAAAGCGCGTTGAGGATACGAGGGGAAGTTAAACGCACCTCTGAGGGAGCTGGTAAACTCCCCGGGATGGAAAATGTTTGGGAAACAGTGCCCTGGGGCGCAATCTGTTCTGCCCCCAAGGTGAAAGGAGAATATCCGAGCATACGTAAGATACATAAGATTCGTTCCCCGTGCCTGCTTTTCCTTCTGCCTGCGTCCCGTGTCGCTCGGCTGAACCCGGAGCTGCTCTCACCTCTCTCCCTTCCTCTCCCCCTTTCTCTCGGCGCGTTATTTCTGGCTGAATCACCGAGTTCCCGGTGCGAGCGGAGGGTTGGCAGCCCTGGAGGAGCCCAACCGATTTCTTTGCCCCAACCTTTAGCGCCAGAAGCAAAAGGGGACGAGAAGCCCCGAGGGACAAAGGCGTTTTGCTTCTCTTTCCGCCCAGCTTCGGACGGAAAGACCGGGGGCTGACGGTACAAAACCCCGACCTGCTCAGCCCTTTTCACGGCTTTCCTTGCTGTTCTCTGACAGGAACCGAGTTTGCGTGCCCGGAGATGGCTCCGCCGCGCAAACCGCAGCGTGCCTTTGGTGGGATTCCAGCCTGACTCCGAAAGCCGCGTTCGGTTACCCCGCCAGAGGCAACGGGAGGCAAAAAACGAAGCCGACGTCTCTGGGGACTCATCGGACGAGGCCGCGGCCGGCGCTGGATGGCAGGTAAGCCTTTCAGACCCACGTAACTTTAACTGCAGCGCCAAAGCAGCGGCGCCCGGCGCCGCGGGTCTCTCCCCAGGGCTTTAGCAGCGGGTTGGAGCAACGCTGCGGCGTTGCATCGGCATCACCCGGGTGAATATTGTTACCCGTCGCCGTTGTGTTTTGTTTCTCCGCTGACCGAGGAAATAAGCCCGGTCCCGTGCCTGCAGGAGCGGGGCTGCAGCTGCTCAGCCTGCTGGGGACCTTCTTTTCCCGCCGTCTTGCTTTTAAACGTCCCAGTTCACAAGGTGGGAGAAGCGCAGGGGCTCGAAGCACCGCACATCGCTGCCACCCTGGTTTTCCGGCGTCCCGTCCCGTCTTCTCCCTCCCTAAGCCCGGGGCTGGGGCTCTCTGAGGTCTTCCCTCGCAAGCCTCTCTTGCCGTCGCGCCGATTTGGACCCGTGCTGCTCCTTCCTTGTTAGGAATTGGAAAAGCTGTACCTTCCAAAGCTGCTTTTTCTTCCCCTGCCCCTTCTCCGGCTCCGTGCCGCTCATTACGGGGGCGACGAACGAACCGGAGGTGACTGAGGCGGGGCCCTTCCGTTGTTCCCTGACCCTCCTGAAATGACAAACCGCGGCTCTGCCGTGACGCCGCGCCGTTTAATTGGTGTCTCCGTTTCACGGAAGGAAGGTTACCGAACTCGTGGTGCTCCCAGCATCGACGAGCTCCTGGTGGAGGTGGAGAAAAACGGGAAAATCCGTGGAAATCCCGGCAGTTTCTCTCGCGCCGCGACCCTTTTTCCCCTTGCCACGGGAGAGCAGAGCCAGGCGCGCGTTCGTCTTAAACACCTCACCTGGGTTTGTGGGGATCACGGAGAGCCGGAGGCCTTTCGAGGAGTGACCGAGTCCCAGAAGCAGCGGACGGAGGAGAACGGAGGGGAACTGAAGGCGTTTCAGCGGCAACTCTCCCGCGAGCCGGTTCTCAGGTGGGCACGGCATCTGCAGCCGGCCAGGGGATACCCAGGTGATGTTTCTTGCTGCCGTTACCTCGCTCCGTGCCCCTTGGGCTTCGAAACGCTTCGCCGGGATCTCGAGAGCTGGGAGCTCGCGTGGCGTTACCGGCCGAGGTCTGCGTGAGCCCGGCTTTGCTTTAAACCCACCCCAGCGCCCGGCCTCGCAGCCCTGCCGTGTTTTGGGCCCCACGGACGGGCCGTAATTAGCACTTGGAAGCCTCTGGCGAGTTGGAGCGGGAAGAGCGGGATCCGTTCTGCTGCCTGAGGGGCGGTTTGGTACCTCCAGAGGGTTCAGCCCTCGAGGCAAACCTCGGACGGTGTCGTCCTGCTCGTTAGGACAGGTATTAGGATAGCTTCCCGGGGAGAAAAAGGCTGGGGTGATAGCGTTCAAAGGCAGCTGCTTGGGAAATCGACATGATTTATAAAATCCCCCCCCTTTGCTAAAGCGCCTAAGAAGTGTAATGAAAGCATAAGAGTAATTAGATGAAAGCCAGGCGAGGGATTCCTGCTGGCGCGGCGTTTTGCAAGAGAAATGAACGAACGTGATGAAAGGGGAGCTGAGACAAAGGAACCACGGCGCTAAAAGGCGGCGCTGGGAGAACCTGGACGTTCTGCAGGGCCCGGCGTTGACTGAAATAAAAGGGCACTTCTTGGTCTTGGCCGGAGCTGGCGAGCTGCTGAGCCAAGCTCCCCTTGGAGACCTTCAAACGTGGCCAGGAGCAACCTGCTGCTCCGCGGGGGACGCCGATTCTCTCCGTCTCTAGCCACGAAACCAGATTGAAAAGGGTTTCCTTGGCTATCACCCCGAGCGCTTGCGCTGCGTTTCCGCCCCGTCTTGAGCATCTTACCCGCAAGCTTCGCCTTATTTTTTTTTAACCCCTCTGCCCTTCACGTTTTCGTGTTGCCCGTTTCCTTTTTTTCTTCGGCCTGAACCCTGTGTGGGAAGAAAACAGGCCGTGGAGGGCAAAGAGCGGCTAACTGATACGAAGTTTGGCCATCGGATCAATATTCACGGAGCCTTCGGCGTGATGTGGTGGACAAACCTCATAAACCGCTTCCCAAGAAGTTAGCCCTGCCGTCGCGTCGTCTCTTTGTGCCCTGGAATCAGTTCTCGCTCTGGAAAGCAAGTTCAAGCTACCGAAAAAGCGCACTTACAGAAACCGTGCCCGTTCCGGAGGGGTGAGAAACGGATCCGAAGGAAAAGGGCCGCGAAACTCAGGCATCCTCGAGGGTTTCTTTGGCTGTTTCAAGCCTCCTCGAAACTTCTTTTCAGAGCCCTTTTTCCAAAAGTCAGGCAAAAGAAGTTTTAGGGGCCCCCCGTCCCGGCTCCCGGGATCTAAAATGGGGAGAAAAAGATGGGTTTGGGGGAAGAGACGTGTTATTTAGCGTGCTCACAGGAGCACGTGGCAGATCTCGGTTGCCACGGCTGCTTCGGGGGCTGCGTTTTCCTCCGAGAGGTCCCTCGTAAATCTACACGGCCCAGCCGAGTCCCGCCTGGCTTCACGTCCGGAGAAGTCCGCGGTTCATCCAGCTGGGACGTCCCTCTCGAAAAGGCTCCGCGGTGGCTGTTGTCTGCGTCCTCGGTTCGGGATTGAACGCGACCTGTGCTAGTTGAAGGCAGTTCTGGCTCTCGTTACCTCGCCGCCAGCAGAAAATCTCCGAGGAGATCCGGCCCTTGCTGTTACCGCCGTCATTTTCGGAAGCCCGCCTTGGATTCTGTGTAATTGGGTTTCAACGCCCGGATCCAGAACGGTTCCAGGGACGCTGCCGTAGATCTCCGAGCCCCGGATCTTCAACGTCGCGCGTGGAAAAAGGGTGAGACCGAAGCCGTGTCCTGGTGGGGAGCAGCACGAGGCTGGGGACAGGACCCGCTGTAATTAAGACAACGCCACGGCTGCGGGCAGAGCTTGTTGGGCTGCTGGTTAATTATTCTTGCATTCGTGCTGGAAAGCCAGAATCCCAGGAGAAAGGCATCGGCGCTGCAGGATTTGGCCTGGGATTTGGAGCCTCTTTTCCCTTGGGGGCTGAGACGCTTTACATAAGGTGGGAGCTGCTCGTTCTCAGGCAGAATTCATTCTCAAGAGGAGTCACAGCCACCCCCAGGGCCCCTCTGTGGGGGCCCAGGGCCCTGGGTGCTGAGCACCCTCGGTCCCAACGTGGTGTGTGCGTGGGTTTGGGGACGCTGCTCGCTGCTTGATGCCAGCTGGGGCTGCTCGGTGCTTTTATCTGCACGTCAGAGGGGGGTCACGGAGCGCCTTGGGTTGGAAGGGACCCACGAGGGTCATCGAGTCCACGGGGCCACCCCAAAACCAGACCCTGCGTCTGGGAGCGGTGTCCAAACGCTCCTTGAGCTCTGCCAGGCTCGGGGCCGTGCCCACGTCCCTGGGGAGCCTGTCCCCGTGCCCGAGCGCCTCTGGGTGCAGAACCTGGCCCTAACGCCCAGCCTGACCCTCCCCTGTCCCAGCTCCGGGCCGTTCCCTCGGGTCCTGGCGCTTCCCTCAGCCCCTCTGCTCCCCTCGGGCAGACCCCTCCCCTCTGCCCCCCTTCAGGAGGCTGGGAGCCCTTATTTCAACCCCTGGGCCATTCCAGCCCAGACCCCAAACCAACCCAGACCCCAAACCAAACCCATTAACTCAGGTCCTAAACCCACACCTTTAACCCAGACCCCAAACCAACCCAGACCCCTAACCAAACCCACTAACCCAGACCCCCTAAAACCAGATCCTAAACCCAGACCCCTAACCAAGCCAACCCCCTAACCCACACCCCAAACCCAATCCCCTCACCCAGACCCCTAACTGAGATCCTAAACCCAGACCCCCTAAACCCAGACCTCCTAAACCCAGACCCCCTAACCCGGGCCCTAGATCCTAAACCCAGACCTCCTAACCACCCCAGACCCTTAACGCAGGTGCTAAACCCAGACCCCTAACCCAGATCCTAAATCCAGACCCTTAATGCAGATCCTAAATCCAGACCCCCAAACCCAGACCCTTAACCGAGATCCTAAATCCAGACCCCTAACCAACCCAGACCCTAAACCAAACCCCCTAACCCAGACCCTTAACCCAGATCCTAAACCCAGACCCCTGCCGAGACCCC